>NC_134470.1:62383681-62497783 GCF_964194025.1 Convolutriloba macropyga | reverse complement strand
AAACTCTCCATTGACTAACTCAAAATGTTATCTTTTTAATGGAAGTGCGTTAAGCCAGCATGATGCTCCTTTTTGCATAGCCAAATCTACAGAATATGCCCACGTTTTCGCTCGAGCTTGTTCGTGTTTTTCTTTTCTGATATTCTGAAGGATTATTTCTGATGAAACTCTGCATCTATAGCGTTATGATTCTGTAACGGCTCACAAATACGAATAGATCTTTCATATTTGTTTGCACTGTTTTCAGGAACAAGAATGCTTTGGCCACCACTTGAACCGGAAGAGAGAAAACCTTCCTATAACTGTCCTTGTAAGAGGGATGGTTCAATATTGAAGGTACAAGATTTCTATCAATTATTTTTTCAGCTTCGCTCAGCAGTCTGTTCGAGTTTGCAGGAGTCCTTGCAATTAAAGTCACTTTATGTTGCAGTCCTTTTGTACATGATTTGTACACATTCTGAGGGGACACCTTACTATGTTTGGCGAGCTTCTCAAGCATGTTAGAGTAGTTCATTGGATTTTTTAAGAAAATCGTTGCAACTTTTATTAGAACCAAAAACTGAACCCAGAACAGGATGACCCTCAATATCATCAACATCTTATCCCGAAAAAACTTGTTAAAAAACTAAAACATATAATCTTGTTAAAAACTAAAAGCATTAAATGGGCACTAAGATGACGATACTAGAGCTCGCAAAACGTAAAAAAACGTTACCACTTACTGTCTCTTCAATACTTTTTCATAAGGGAACCTTTTTGTGTTTTCGTGTAAAATCGAAGATAATTATATATTAATATAAAGTTGTATAAAATTTCATTATTATGGAGTTTTAAGCAATTTTCAATATCCTCATCAATCCCCACCCACAGAAATAATTTATTTCAAAGTTTATTACAATTCTCATTCTTTTTAGAAAAAAAGATTGCACCAATAATCCTGATCTATGATTTTCAGCCTTTTCGTTATGCAGATTCATCACTAAGTTGATTGCTTGTTTCTGTTTGGCCCCCTTAACTTATGCCACCTACCCTCACGCGCCTTAAAAGATTACCTTGAATGCTGAAAAGCGCCTTTCCAATTGAAGCTAGTTCTTGACTCGATACTCCCGGATGCCTGTACTTTTATGATATAAAGTAGGAGCACGTAATTTACGATTAGGTATTTAGAGGTCTTAAAATCCAACAATTGCCCTTCATATCATGACTTTAGGCTCCGTAAGTTTTAGTGAACTGCCTACTTAGAGGCCAGCACAGCCCTTGAAGAATTCCTACCATTTCCCCTACCAATTTATCCAGTGTCTCAGGACAAGAAGACAAACCCTTATTGATCGGACGAAAACTTGGGTTTTTCCCATGATAGGCTCGTTCTCCCGCAGCCTTGTATTCATATAACGTACATAGAGAAGCACCAACAAAGACCAACAAAAACTACCTGGTGCAAACAGGTTTTACTGCATGAGTTAATAACTATTGTCATTTCTGACCAAAATTCATCTGAAAAAAAGTTGTTTTGAAAACTGAAAAGAAGTGAATGAAAAAGGACTCCAGCAGCATTCAAATTATGAACACAGAAATATTAAAGGGTCAGCCACATTACTCAGTTCAGTCTTGAAAAAGATTCACCTGATTGTTGTTAAAGAACTAGCTGATTTTTGAAAAAAAATCTATCTGGTAATCTTCTGATCACGAAGAGAAAAAACTCTAATTAGCAAAAATTGAGTGAGCACTGCTATCTTTGCCAATGTGTATCAACTAAACTAAAGCATGTTAGACGAAGACAAAACAGCTCCACTAGTTCAGTGGGGGTGGATTCTACCGTTCAAACAAAGCTATCATGCATGAGGCAAAATTTTGGTAATATTTTCTCAATTCTTTTTTTAAAAAAAAGCCTTAGAAAAGTAAATACGAAAAAATTGCCCCCAGGTTAAAAGTTTTGTTTGAGCTCTAGAATACCGCCGCACTAAACTGGGGAGCAATTTTCTTGCCTTTCTTATATGTATTTTGCTGATACCTGAATCTCACAACGACTCAGGTGAACTTCAATTCGATCTGTTTAAATTTTCAAACAAAGACGAACTACCGCCAAAAAAGTAACGAATCCAAACATTATCTTATTTTTAGTAAAGTTAAGGGTTAACAGAACAGCTGGAGGTTTTCTTAAAGGATGGTTTATATTTGTTATTTTGATAAGTTTTCCATTTTGTTCGTCACTTTTATAGACCACTAGAGCTACATAAAATTGTCCGTATGTGTTCGCATGATCAGGGGTGCTGGTTCACCATCTGCAAAGATGCAGAAACAAAAAACACTCTCTTAGAAGCTGCTGTTGTTGATCGGAATTTACACCAATATGCTGACGGGATTTCTCCCTTGCAATCAGTTAGAACGTCTTCTGGTTGTTTATGAAGTTGTTGCAGTCGCATTGCAACCGCAAAGTTTAGGCAACGCATTCTTAGAATTTTTCATTGGCAAAGTTCTACACCAGACTATATAGACGACTCTTGAGATTAATTCTTGTTCAAGCTGCTATTGATTATGCTTAGAAAAATCAGAAAATAAAAATCGCTGGACTGAAGTCAACTTGAAACTAAACGAAAAGTTTTCTATAATTGCATCGCAAATGAAAGCTATACAAGAAACACAATAAGTCTAACTGAAACAAAAATATCAGCATAACTTTAAACAATGCCATTGAACTGCTGAACAAAACCACGAGACGATCTTTTCCTTGCACGAGACGAACCAGTATTTCTATGCAGGCGATGAAATTTTAAAAGTGCAAACAAATTTGGCAGCTTCGTTGGTTGCAATCAAGGTTATTTGTCTTCCTAATTAAGTACTGGAGTATTTTTCATAAATCAAAACATATTTCAGGTCTTTGAAAATAGTTCGCGCAGTTTAACAAAACGATATAAATTCTAACAAACAATTCCCTTCTTTAATAAACTACTTCTTCCAACAATCACAGTGTTTCAACGGCTTCATTTCTTTAATCGAATCCTTCAAATGGTAAGCTAACCTTTCGATAATAATTCATCCATTTTTTTCACAAATTACTTATAACTAAATATTGTTCAAAGCGGCTTAATTATAAATCCAGTCAAAGTTTACACATTACTCTGTGTTTATTTAATAGTAATGTTTACACTACATATTATCAATTCACAAAGCTCTAAATCATCAAAACCCTTAAAATTACATTAACAAGACGAATCTTGGTGTTATCGTTTGCGAACAAAATTTTGCATGCAATGGTTATATATCTTTTCTAAAATATCAAATATGAAAATGGAGTATTTAAAATTCGTGCAGTTTTTTTGCAAACCAGTTGCATGTTATCAATATTTACTGAAGCTCTCTCTTGATTTTTGTTAAATCTAAACAATTGTTTGTTTGCAATTTTACACATAAGATATAATAGCAGATATTGATAGTCTGTTGCAGACACTACCAAAATCGAATTGATTCAGTTTCTTATTTTGTCAACCACTGATTTCATAACACTAGCATAGCGTTGACGATATTATTGTGTAGCTTACGTTAATCCAAAAATGCAATAACAAGGAAATTCAAAATTAAAAAAACCCAATCTTTAATGACATTTTCCAGGTTCCAGCTTCTTCTCAAACATTAACCTGAAAAAATGGTCTCAAGTTTTTTGTATTTAGAATAATAGGTTCTGAGATTTCGTGTAATTTGTTGAGTAACTTTAATTTGTAAAATCCAGGGACCGTTAACATTTCTAATTGTACTTGTCAGTAATTTATCTGCGAGCGCCAGACATTGATGAAATATGTATAATTTTCATTGAGCTAGTCTCCTTTTTTGTTTGCCTTTCGTTTCTAAGACACATACCTGACAGGTAGCTTTGTTCATTTAGGGTAATCAGTTTTTTTTCAAATCAATCAGAATAATATCAAAATTTTTGCGGGATGGTGTAAATAGTGGTGTACAAATTCTAACTTTTTTTTGTTTTTTCTTCAATTGGAAGTTTAATTGTCGAGACGTTACAATTCTGCACGGATGAGAACTGATTGTCAATTAATAGCGAATCAAGTTTTCGTTGGTTTTGAGTAAAACTCCGTATTTGTATACAGAGAAGCTACTGGTGCCTCCGCAGTTGTCAATTTGTGGTTGAAAGAGTGGTGATATGCGGTTTGTAGATCCAGCTATTCCAATATAATCTGTTTCCAATTTGTACTGAGAAGCGTAACCATATGAAACTTTTGTCTGGTAATCTATGTATGACCCAATTGCGCTCAAAATCTTCTCTGATCAGACTAATGTGCGCTTAAATATCATGGTTTTAATCTCATTGTTTATTGGGAGTAATGAAGCTGCCAGATTTGTTTGCACTTGCATCATTCAATTTTATAGGCCTTAGTCTCATTGCTTATTGGGAGCAATGAGGCTGCCAAGTTTATTTGCACTTGTAGCATCTCATTTTGTGCATAGAAAAACTCGTTTGAAGCCGTTAATCGTCTCGTGTTTTTGCTCAACAGTTCAATAGCATTGTTGAAAGTTATGCTATAAAATTTTTGTGTTTCAGTGAGAAGTTATCAATTATGCATTGGAGTATCTGTAATAATCAATTTATTTTTTAGGTCTTCAGATATGGTTCTCGCAGTTTCCTAAAAAATGAAAATTCTCTTCTTCTTTCCGCCTGAGGTTTCTTCATCAAGTATTCACAACTTTTCTACAACTTCATTTCTACTTATCCAATCTTACTAATGGTGAGCTATTCATTCAATAATAACTCAGGCATTTTTGCACGAATAGGATTTCACTAAATAAAATCGAAAATGGCTTAAATTTAAATTCAATCAAAATTTAGATATTATTCTTGAGTCCTACAGTCTTAAACAAGTTCATGATTAGATGAATATGCATCACAACCCAATCCAGTCTGAAGCTAAAATCTCCTCTGGGTTTTTCCGGATAAAAACATCGGAAAGTGAATAGTTCGCAAAAAACATTGTTTGCCACTCTACGATGTTTCGTCAATTTTTCTTTATTTCGTTGATCTGTATTGGGCCTTCATGGATTACAACACATCGAAATTGAGAATCAACGTAACTCGTCCGTTACTGCGTTAAAAATAACGGACACCGAACTAGGAGTATACAAAAGTTAGAAACTGTAGGTTTCCACGAGAAAATATCTATTGTTTAACGCTGACCAACGCTATTGACGTCTTGCCCGTTAGCTCCGAAAAATTTGTATAGTTTAGTTTGAATAATCGTTGTAGTTGTAATTATAAACAATGTCGTTTGCAGTTTTTTTTATTGTTTCATCATTTTTGTGACTGTCGGCCGGTTGTTTCTGCAGTTGTTGCAGTCTCATTGCAACTGCCAAGTGCAAGCAATGCTTTTTCAGATTTTTTTGCAGACAAATTTCCACATCAGAGTAATTAGACGATTCATGAGACCCACAGGTTTGAGAATGTTTAAGATTGGATGAATACGGTTCACAACCGTAATCAGCCTGAAGCTAAATTCTCCTCTGACTTTATCAGTTATAAATTTCGGGAGTTGAAAGAGTTCATAAAACTTTGTTTGCTACTTTAAAATGTTCTGACAATTTTCTCATTTTTCCGTAGATCTGTATTGAGCCTTCGTGGACTATAACACATCGAATTCAGCAATCAACAACATAACTTGTTCATTACTGCGTTCACAATAACGGATACCAAACTAGCAAAGCAAACAGAAGATATAAATTGTACAATAAAACATCTGGGTTTTTACCATTGTAGCCCCCATGAAATTTAAGCCCCCATTTTAAGAAAAATTAACCCGAACAAAAGACAAGCCAAAAAGACTTCGGAGTAATAATCTCAAAAAACCTTTCCTGGACTTACAATTGCGAAAGAAGTGTGAACAAAGCATGGAGATTTTTCATTTTTCTACAGCAGAACTGCTCAGAAAAATCAACAGCCTGGACAGATTTAAACGGATGCATGGTTATGTTGTACTTGTCCTGACGTAAGCAACACCGCCTCGTATCAAGGGAAAACATAAATGAAGGCCCCAGAATGCGTACAGAAAAAAAAACAACTCGATGGATATTTAACGGTCAGAAACAGTACAAAGAACGCCTGGTAGAACTGAAGCTGCTTCCAATCTCCATGTACATGGAACAGCACAACGCTCCTGTCCTGCTAGCTGTAATTAGAGGCTACTACGCTCTCGAAGGCGTACTGCCTAAAATGGTCAATATTGAACTCGCCAAGAACTGGAATTTGAGGCCCCGAAACATAATCTCAAAAAAAAAACAGATGAACGGTTATGGACCCGAGCAGCTAAGCTCATCAACATCTTGCGGCAACACACCACAAATGGACTGAACAAACAGACACTCACAAAGATGTGCACCGAGTTCTTCAACAGAAGCTATAACGAAATAGATTTCTGCACCCTGAGGATTTTTTGTTCCTTTGGCTCATGCAACCCTCTCACAAAAGTCGTGCCACTTGAAAACTGAAGGCTCAACAACCCTTGGATGGAATTCTACAGACTTTCCTACTACTACTTCATTATGATATAATTACCATGATGGGGGCTATTTGTTATCTGGCCATTAAGCCGGGGGGGGGGATATAATGGGAACGACCCCTATTTCTAGGATTGTACATAAAGCATTCTAACTCTGTGCTGTTAATTCAAATTTAAAAAACTAAAAAGGACAAAACAAAAATCCCTGAAACTTGTTGGCTATTTTATTCATTAATTCATTGTTTTGTTATCGTAGTTGAGATAGTTGTATCCAAGTTTAAGTTTTACCGATTTTTGAATTAAATATTTTTCTCTTGCTGAAACCTCGTTTTCAATGCCTGATTTGCCTATATTTAACTGAATTCTATTTTGAGTTCTTTCATAAAAGAGTTCCAAGAATAAAACCGCATACAATATTTACAATATTTCCGAGTGTGGTCGGTGAAATGCTTCCTCGGAGTAAAATTTCAACGCCACCTAAAGCTCCACCTTTTTCTCGCGCTCGTTACCCGGGTCGAGGTTTGATTGAAAAATGATGTAAGAATTGCGGTGAATAGCGGTGAAAAAAAGATAATTTTCACCGCAAAGGGCCCGCATCTTTTTCAATGAAAGCGGTAAAAACAGTGTATTTTTGTCAGATTTGCGGTTTCTAGCGGTGAGTTTTTGTAACATTTGCAATTTTTAGCTGTGAAACTTTTTTTTCACCGCTTTCGCCGGATTTCTTACAAAAAAGAAACTGCCGTACACGAGTTCGAACCTCTCATCTCCAGCGTGTCAACAACTTCTTATTCGACTGCTTCATCTCTCGCTTCCTTTAATGATAATTCTTGGGAATTTCAATCAGATTCCATAAAAAGTTACGAAAAACAAATGCATTGAAAATGTGTAAAATTTGCGGATTTCAGCGGTGAATTTTTTATTTTCACCGCTTAAGCGGTGAAAAAAATAATTCACCGCTACCAACAGGAAGCGGTGAAAATAAAAAATTCACCGGAGAAAACCGCAAATCTTACAACAATTCACCGCAAATGTAAGTTTTAGCGGTGAATTTTCATAAGATTTGCGACTTTTAGCGTTGAATTACTTTTTTTCACCGCAATGATCGCATTCAACACTAAAAATTCTTACATCTTTTCACCGCATTCACGGCATTCAGGTATTTTTTCAATTGAAATGAGGGCCTGCGTAGTATTGTAATATTCCTAGTAGGCTCTGAAACAGAGTTAGTTTTCCATCTAGGTGGTCTATGAAAAAAGTAGCGAACTTGTCAAATTTAGAGCTCAAAAATTAAAAAACTCTTGTGCAGTTTCATGAAAAGTGATATTCAGTCTAGTGAAGGACTTTTTCAATTGAATTGAGGATCTGCGTGGGTATGTGATAATCTTTGTAGCTAATGAAACAGAGATAAGTTTCCATCTAGGTGGTCTACGAAAAAAGTAGTTAACACGTCAAATTTTGAGCTCAAAAATTAAAATACTCTAGTTCAGTTTCATGAAAAGTGATATTCAGTCTAGTGAAGGACTTTTTCAAATGAAAAGAGGGTCAAACAAGGCGTGTGATAATCCTAGTGGGTTATGAAACAGAGCTAATTTTCCTTCTAGGTGATCTACGAAAAAAAAATTAACACATTGTCAAATTTCGAGCTCAAAAAGTACTCTTGTGCAGTTTCATGAAAAGCGATTTTCAGTCTGGTGAAAGACTTGTTCAAATGAATTGATGGCTTGCGTAGAACTGTGATAATCCTAGTAGGTTCTGAAACACAGATAATTTTCCTTCCTGGTGGTCTATGAAAAAAGTATCCAAAACTTCACATTTTGAGCTCAAAAATCAAAATACTCTTGTGCAGTTTCATGAAAAGTGATACTCAGTCTAGTGACGGACTTTTTCAAATGAAATGAGTTTCTACCAAGGAGTGTGATAATCCTAGTAGGTTATGAAACAGAGCTAATTTTCCATCTAGGCGATATACGAAAAAAGTACTTAACACGTTGTCAAATTTCGAGCTCAAAAAATAATCTTGTGCAGTTTCATGAAAAGCGATTTTCAGTCTAGTGAAGGACTTTGTCAATTGAATTGGGGGCCTGCGTAGAACTGTGATAATCTTAGTAGGTTCTGAAACGGAGATAATTTTCCATTTAGGTGGTCTACGAAAAAAAGGAGTTAACACGTCAAATTTTGAGTTCAAAACTTAAAATACACTTGTGCAGTTTCTTGAAAAGTGATTTTCAGTCTAGTGAAGGTCTTTTTCAGATGAAATGAGAGTCTACCAAGGTGTGTGATAATCCTAGTTTGTTATGAAACAGTGCTAATTTTCCATCTAGGCGATATACGAAAAAAGTACTTAACACGTTGTCAAATTTCGGTCTCAAAAAATACTCTTGGGCAGTTTCTTGAAAAGCGATTTTCAGTCTAGTGAAGGACTTTGTCAATTGAATTGAGGTCCTGCGTAGAACTGTGATAATTTTATTGGGTTCTAGAACAGGGATAATTTTCCATCTAGGTGGTCTACGAAAAAAAGGAATTAACACGTCAAATTTTGAGCTCAAAAATTAAAATACTCTTGTGCAGTTTCATGAAAAGTGATACACAGTCTGGTGAAGGACTTTTTCAAATGAAATGAGGGTCTACCAGAGAGTGTGATAATCCTAGTAGGTTATGTGACAGAGCTAATTTTCCATCTAGGCGATATACGAAAAAAGTACTTAACACGTTGTCAAATTTCGAGCTCAAAAAATACTCTTGTGCAGTTTCATGAAAAGCGATTTTCAGTCTAGTGAATGACTTTGTCAATTGAATTGAGCGCCTGCGTAGCACTGTGATAAATTTAGTAGGTTCTTAAACAGAGATAATTTTCCATCTAGGTGGTCTACGAAAAAAGTAGTGAACTTGTCAAATTTTGAGCTCAAAACTTAAAATACGCTTGAGCAGTTTCATGAAAAGTGATGTTCAGTCTAGTGAAGGTCTTTTTCAGATGAAATGAGGGTCTATCAAGGAGTGTGATAATCCTAGTAGGTTATGAAACAGAGCTAATTTTCCATCTAGGCGATATACGAAAAAAGTACTTAACATGTTGTCAAATTTCGAGCTCAAAAAATACTCTTGTGCTGTTTCTTGAAAAGCGATTTTCAGTCTAGTGAAGGACTTTGTCAATTGAATTGAGCGCCTGCGTAGGACTGTGATAAATTTATTAGGTTCTGAAACACAGAAAATTTTCCATCTAGGTGGTCTACGAAAAAAGTAGTGAACTTGTCAAATTTTGAGCTCAAAACTTAAAATACACTTGAGCAATTTCATGAAAAGTGATGTTCAGTCTAGTGAAGGTCTTTTTCAGATGAAATGAGGCTCTATCGAGGAGTGTGATAATCCTAGTAGGTTATGAAACAGAGCTAATTTTCCATCTAGGCGATAAGCGAAAAAAGTACTTAACACGTTGTCAAATTTCGAGCTCAAAAAATACTCTTGTGCAGTTTCATGAAAAGCGATTTTCAGTCTAGTGAAGGACTTTGTCAATTGAATTGAGCGCCTGCGTAGGACTGTGATAAATTTAGTAGGTTCTGAAACAGAGATAGTTTTCCATCTAGGTGGTCTACGAAAGAAGTAGTGAACTTGTCAAATTTTGAGCTCAAAACTTAAAATACGCTTGAGCAGTTTCATGAAAAGTGATGTTCAGTCTAGTGAAGGTCTTTTTCAGATGAAAAGAGGGTCTATCAAGGAGTTTGATAATCCTAGTAGGTTATGAAACAGAGCTAATTTTCCATCTAGGCGATATACGAAAAAGTACTTAACACGTTGCCAAATATCGAGCTCAAAAAATACTCTTGTGCTGTTTCTTGAAAAGCGATTTTCAGTCTAGTGAAGGACTTTGTCAATTGAATTGAGCGCCTGCGTAGGACTGTGATAAATTTATTAGGTTCTCAAACATAGATAATTTTCCATCTAGGTGGTCTACGAAAAAAGTAGTGAACTTGTCAAATTTTGAGCTCAAAACTTAAAATACACTTGAGCAGTTTCATGAAAAGTGATGTTCAGTCTAGTGAAGGTCTTTTTCAGATGAAATGAGGGTCTATCAAGGAGTGTGGTAATCCTAGTAGGTTATGAAACAGAGCTAATTTTCCATCTAGGCGATAAGCGAAAAGAGTACTTAACACGTTGTCAAATTTCGAGCTCAAAAAATACTCTTGTGCAGTTTCATGAAAAGCGATTTTCATTATAGTGAAGGATTTTGTCAATTGAATTGTGGGCCTGCGTTGAACTGTGATTATCTTAGTAGGTTCTGAAACAAAGATCATTTTCCATTTAGGTGGTCTATGAAAAAAGGAGTTAACACGTCAAATTTTGAGCTCAAAACTTAAAATACACTTGAGCAGTTTCATGAAAAGTGATGTTCAGTCTAGTGAAGGTCTTTTTTAGATGAAATGAGGGTCTACCAAGGTGTGTGATAATCCTAGTAGGTTATGAAGGAGTGCTAATTTTCCATCTAGGTGATCTACGAAAAACGTACTTAACACGTTGTCAAATTTCGAGCTCAAAAAATACTCTTGTGCTGTTTCTTGAAAAGCGATTTTCAGTCTAGTGCAGGACTTTGTCAATTGAATTGAGCGCCTGCGTAGGACAGTGATATTTTAGTAGGTTATGAAACAGAGCTAATTTTCCATCTAGGCGATAAGCGAAAAGAGTACTTAACACGTTGTCAAATTTCGAGCTCAAAAAATACTCTTGTGCAGTTTCATGAAAAGCGATTTTCATTATAGTGAAGGATTTTGTCAATTGAATTGTGGGCCTGCGTTGAACTGTGATTATCTTAGTAGGTTCTGAAACAAAGATCATTTTCCATTTAGGTGGTCTATGAAAAAAGGAGTTAACACGTCAAATTTTGAGCTCAAAACTTAAAATACACTTGAGCAGTTTCATGAAAAGTGATGTTCAGTCTAGTGAAGGTCTTTTTTAGATGAAATGAGGGTCTACCAAGGTGTGTGATAATCCTAGTAGGTTATGAAGGAGTGCTAATTTTCCATCTAGGTGATCTACGAAAAACGTACTTAACACGTTGTCAAATTTCGAGCTCAAAAAATACTCTTGTGCTGTTTCTTGAAAAGCGATTTTCAGTCTAGTGCAGGACTTTGTCAATTGAATTGAGCGCCTGCGTAGGACAGTGATATTTTAGTAGGTTCTGAAACAGAGATAATTTTCCATCTAGGTGGTCTACGAAAAAAGTAGTGAACTTGTCAAATTTTGAGCTCAAAACTTAAAATACACTTGAGCAGTTTCATGAAAAGTGATGTTCAGTTTAGTGAAGGTCTTTTTCAGATGAAATGAGGGTCTATCAAGGAGTGTGATAATCCTAGTAGGTTATGAAACAGAGCTAATTTTCCATCTAGGCGATAAGCGAAAAAAGTAGTTAACACGTTGTCAAATTTCGAGCTCAAAAAATACTCTTGTGCAGTTTCATGAAAAGCGATTTTCATTCTAGTGAAGGATTTTGTCAATTGAATTGAGGGCCTGCGTAGAACTGTGATTATCTTAGTAGGTTCTGAAACAGAGATCATTTTCCATCTAGGTGGTCTATGAAAAAAGGAGTTAACACGTCAATTTTGAGCTCAAAACTTAAAATACACTTGAGCAGTTTCATGAAAATTGATGTTCAGTCTAGTGAAGGTCTTTTTTAGATGAAATGAGGGTCTACCAAGGTGTGTGATAATCCTAGTAGGTTATGAAGGAGTGCTAATTTTCCATCTAGGTGATCTACGAAAAACGTACTTAACACGTTGTCAAATTTCGAGCTCAAAAAATACTCTTGTGCTGTTTCTTGAAAAGCGATTTTCAGTCTAGTGCAGGACTTTGTCAATTGAATTGAGCGCCTGCGTAGGACAGTGATATTTTAGTAGGTTCTGAAACAGAGATAATTTTCCATCTAGGTGGTCTACGAAAAAAGTAGTGAACTTGTCAAATTTTGAGCTCAAAACTTAAAATACACTTGAGCAGTTTCATGAAAAGTGATGTTCAGTTTAGTGAAGGTCTTTTTCAGATGAAATGAGGGTCTATCAAGGAGTGTGATAATCCTAGTAGGTTATGAAACAGAGCTAATTTTCCATCTAGGCGATAAGCGAAAAAAGTAGTTAACACGTTGTCAAATTTCGAGCTCAAAAAATACTCTTGTGCAGTTTCATGAAAAGCGATTTTCATTCTAGTGAAGGATTTTGTCAATTGAATTGAGGGCCTGCGTAGAACTGTGATTATCTTAGTAGGTTCTGAAACAGAGATCATTTTCCATCTAGGTGGTCTATGAAAAAGGAGTTAACACGTCAATTTTGAGCTCAAAACTTAAAATACACTTGAGCAGTTTCATGAAAATTGATGTTCAGTCTAGTGAAGATCTTTTTCAGATGAAATGAGGGTCTACCGAGGTGTGTGATAATCCTAGTAGGTTATGAATGAGTGCTAATTTTCCATCTAGGTGATCTACGAAAAACGTACTTAACACGTTGTCAAATTTCGAGCTCAAAAAATACTCTTGTGCTGTTTCTTGAAAAGCGATTTTCAGTCTAGTGAAGGACTTTGTCAATTGAATTGAGCGCCTGCGTAGGATTGTGATAATTTTAGTAGGTTCTGAAACAGAGATAATTTTCCATCTAGGTGGTCTACGAAAAAAATAGTGAACATGTCAAATTTTGAGCTCAAAACTTAAAATACACTTGAGCAGTTTCATGAAAAGTGATGTTCAGTCTAGTGAAGGTCTTTTTCAGATGAAATGAGGGTCTACCAAGGTGTGTGATATTCCTAGTAGGTTATGAAACAGTGCTAATTTTCCATCTAGGTGGTCTACGAAAAACGTACTTAACACGTTGTCAAATTTCGAGCTCAAAAAATACTCTTGTGCTGTTTCTTGAAATACGATTTTCAGTCTAGTGAAGGACTTTGTCAATTGAATTGAGGTCCTGCGTAGAACTGTGATAATTTTAGTGGGTTCTAGAACAGGGATAATTTTCCATCTAGGGGGTCTACGAAAAAAAGGAGTTAACACGTCAAATTTTGAGCTCAAAAATTAAAATACTCTTGTGAAGTTTCATGAAAAGTGATACTCAGTCTAGTGAAGGACTTTTTCAAATTAAATGAGGGTCTGCCAGAGAGTGTGATAATCCTAGTAGGTTATGTGACAGAGCTAATTTTCCATCTGGGCGATATACGAAGAAAGTACTTAACACGTTGTCAAATTTCGAGCTCAAAAAATACTCTTGTGCAGTTTCATGAAAAGCGATTTTCATTCTAGTGAAGGATTTTGTCAATTGAATTGAGGGCCTGCGTAGAACTGTGATTATCTTAGTAGGTTCTGAAACAGAGATCATTTTCCATCTAGGTGGTCTACGAAAAAAGGAGTTAACACGTCAAATTTTGAGCTCAAAACTTAAAATACACTTGAGCAGTTTCATGAAAAGTGATGTTCAGTCTAGTGAAGGTCTTTTTCAGATGAAATGAGGGTCTATCAAGGAGTGTGATAATCCTATTAGGTTTTGAAACAGAGCTAATTTTCCATCTAGGCGATATATGAAAAAAAGTACTTAACATGTTGTCAAATTTCGAGCTCAAAAAATACTCTTGTGCAGTTTCATGAAAAGCGATTTTCAGTCTAGTGAAGGACTTTGTCAATTGAATTGAGGGCCTGCGTAGAACTGTGATAATCTTAGTAGGTTCTGAAACGGAGATAATTTTCCATCTAGGTGGTCTACGAAAAAAAAGGAGTTAACACGTCAAATTTTGAATTCAAAACTTAAAATACACTTGTGCAGTTTCTTGAAAAGTGATGTTCAGTCTAGTGAAGGTCTTTTTCAGATGAAATGAGAGTCTACCAAGGTGTGTGATAATCCTAGTAGGTTATGAAACAGTGCTAATTTTCCATCTAGGCGATATACGAAAAAAGTACTTAACACGTTGTCAAATTTCGGCCTCAAAAAATACTCTTGGGCAGTTTCTTGAAAAGCGAATATCAGTCTAGTGAAGGACTTTGTCAATTGAATTGAGGTCCTGCGTAGAACTGTGATAATTTTAGTGGGTTCTAGAACAGGGATAATTTTCCATCTAGGTGGTCTACGAAAAAAAGGAATTAACACGTCAAATTTTGAGCTCAAAAATTAAAATACTCTTGTGCAGTTTCATGAAAAGTGATACACAGTCTAGTGAAGGACTTTTTCAAATGAAATGAGGGTCTACCAGAGAGTGTGATAATCCTAGTAGGTTATGTGACAGAGCTAATTTTCCATCTAGGCGATATACGAAAAAAGTACTTAACACGTTGTCAAATTTCGAGCTCAAAAAATACTCTTCTGCAGTTTCATGAAAAGCGATTTTCAGTCTAGTGAAGGACTTTGTCAATTGAATTGAGCGCCTGCGTAGGACTGTGATAAATTTAGTAGGTTCTTAAACAGAGATAATTTTCCATCTAGGTGGTCTACGAAAAAAGTAGTGAACTTGTCAAATTTTGAGCTCAAAACTTAAAATAGGCTTGAGCAGTTTCATGAAAAGTGATGTTCAGTCTAGTGAAGGTCTTTTTCAGATGAAATGAGGGTCTATCAAGGAGTGTGATATTCCTAGTAGATTATGAAACAGAGCTAATTTTCCATCTAGGCGATATACGAAAAAAGTACTTAACACGTTGTCAAATTTCGAGCTCAGAAAATACTCTTGTGCTGTTTCTTGAAAACCGATTTTCAGTCTAGTGAAGGACTTTGTCAATTGAATTGAGCGCCTGCGTAGGACTGTGATAAATTTATAAGGTTCTGAAACACAGATAATTTTCCATCTAGGTGGTCTACGAAAAAAGTAGTGAACTTGTCAAATTTTGAGCTCAAAACTTAAAATACACTTGAGCAGTTTCATGAAAAGTGATGTTCAGTCTAGTGAAGGTCTTTTTCAGATGAAATGAAGGTCTATCAAGGAGTGTGATAATCCTAGTAGGTTATGAAACAGAGCTAATTTTCCATCTAGGCGATAAGCGAAAAAAGTACTTAACACGTTGTCAAATTTCGAGCTCAAAAAATACTCTTGTGCAGTTTCATGAAAAGCGATTTTCAGTCTAGTGAAGGACATTGTCAATTGAATTGAGCGCCTGCGTAGGACTGTGATAAATTTAGTAGGTTCTGAAACAGAGATAGTTTTCCATCTAGGTGGTCTACGAAAGAAGTAGTGAACTTGTCAAATTTTGAGCTCAAAACTTAAAATACACTTGAGCAGTTTCATGAAAAGTGATGTTCAGTCTAGTGAAGGTCTTTTTCAGATGAAATGAGGGTCTATCAAGGAGTGTGATAATCCTAGTAGGTTATGAAACAGAGCTAATTTTCCATCTAGGCGATAAGCGAAAAAAGTACTTAACACGTTGTCAAATTTCGAGCTCAAAAAATACTCTTGTGCAGTTTCATGAAAAGCGATTTTCAGTCTAGTGAAGGACTTTGTCAATTGAATTGAGCGCCTGCGTAGGAGTGTGATAAATTTAGTAGGTTCTGAAACAGAGATAGTTTTCCATCTAGGTGGTCTACGAAAGAAGTAGTGAACTTGTCAAATTTTGAGCTCAAAACTTAAAATACGCTTGAGCAGTTTCATGAAAAGTGATGTTCAGTCTAGTGAAGGTCTTTTTCAGATGAAATGAGGGTCTATCAAGGAGTTTGATAATCCTAGTAGGTTATGAAGCAGAGCTAATTTTCCATCTAGGCGATATACGAAAAAGTACTTAACACGTTGTCAAATATCGAGCTCAAAAAATACTCTTGTGCTGTTTCTTGAAAAGCGATTTTCAGTCTAGTGAAGGACTTTGTCAATTGAATTGAGCGCCTGCGTAGGACTGTGATAAATTTATTAGGTTCTGAAACACAGATAATTTTCCATCTAGCTGGTCTACGAAAAAAGTAGTGAACTTGTCAAATTTTGAGCTCAAAACGTAAAATACACTTGAGCAGTTTCATGAAAAGTGATGTTCAGTCTAGTGAAGGTCTTTTTCAGATGAAATGAGGGTCTATCAAGGAGTGTGATAATCCTAGTAGGTTATGAAACAGAGCTAATTTTCCATCTAGGCGATAAGCGAAAAAAGTACTTAACACGTCAAATTTCGAGCTCAAAAAATACTCTTGTGCAGTTTCTTGAAAAGCGATTTTCATTATAGTGAAGGATGTTGTCAATTGAATTGAGGGCCTGCGTAGAACTGTGATTATCTTAGTAGGTTCTGAAACAGAAATCATTTTCCATTTAGGTGGTCTATGAAAAAAGGAGTTAACACGTCAAATTTTGAGCTCAAAACTTAAAATACACTTGAGCAGTTTCATGAAAAGTGATGTTCAGTCTAGTGAAGGTCTTTTTCAGATGAAATGAGGGTCTACCAAGGTGTGTGATAATCCTAATAGGTTATGAAGGAGTGCTAATTTTCCATCTAGGTGATCTACGAAAAACGTACTTAACACGTTGTCAAATTTCGAGCTCAAAAAATACTCTTGTGCTGTTTCTTGAAAAGCGATTTTCAGTCTAGTGCAGGACTTTGTCAATTGAATTGAGCGCCTGCGTAGGACTGTGATAATTTTAGTAGGTTCTGAAACAGAGATAATTTTCCATCTAGGTGGTCTACGAAAAAAGTAGTGAACTTGTCAAATTTTGAGCTCAAAACTTAAAATACACTTGAGCAGTTTCATGAAAAGTGATGTTCAGTTTAGTGAAGGTCTTTTTCAGATGAAATGAGGGTCTATCAAGGAGTGTGATAATCCTAGTAGGTTATGAAACAGAGCTAATTTTCCATCTAGGCGATAAGCGAAAAAAGTAGTTAACACGTTGTCAAATTTCGAGCTCAAAAAATACTCTTGTGCAGTTTCATGAAAAGCGATTTTCATTCTAGTGAAGGATTTTGTCAATTGAATTGAGGGCCTGCGTAGAACTGTGATTATCTTAGTAGGTTCTGAAACAGAGATCATTTTCCATCTAGGTGGTCTATGAAAAAAGGAGTTAACACGTCAAATTTTGAGCTCAAAACTTAAAATACACTTGAGCAGTTTCATGAAAAGTGATTTTCAGTCTAGTGAAGGTCTTTTTCAGATGAAATGAGGGTCTACCAAGGTGTGTGATAATCCTAGTAGGTTATGAAGGAGTGCTAATTTTCCATCTAGGTGATCTACGAAAAACGTACTTAACACGTTGTCAAATTTCGAGCTCAAAAAATACTCTTGTGCTGTTTCTTGAAAAGCGATTTTCAGTCTAGTGAAGGACTTTGTCAATTGAATTGAGCGCCTGCGTAGGACTGTGATAATTTTAGTAGGTTCTGAAACAGAGATAATTTTCCATCTAGGTGGTCTACGAAAAAAGTAGTGAACTTGTCAAATTTTGAGCTCAAAACTTAAAATACACTTGAGCAGTTTCATGAAAAGTGATGTTCAGTCTAGTGAAGGTCTTTTTCAGATGAAATGAGGGTCTACCAAGGTGTGTGATATTCCTAGTAGGTTATGAAACAGAGCTAATTTTCCATCTAGGTGATCTACGAAAAACGTACTTAACACGTTGTCAAATTTCGAGCTCAAAAAATACTCTTGTGCTGTTTCTTGAAATACGATTTTTAGTCTAGTGAAGGACTTTGTCAATTGAATTGAGGTCCTGCGTAGAACTGTGATAATTTTAGTGGGTTCTAGAACAGGGATAATTTTCCATCTAGGGGGTCTACGAAAAAAAGGAGTTAACACGTCAAATTTTGAGATCAAAAATTAAAATACTCTTGTGAAGTTTCATGAAAAGTGATACTCAGTCTAGTGAAGGTCTTTTTCAGATGAAATGAGGGTCTACCAAGGTGTGTGATATTCCTAGTAGGTTATGAAACAGAGCTAATTTTCCATCTAGGTGATCTACGAAAAACGTACTTAACACGTTGTCAAATTTCGAGCTCAAAAAATACTCTTGTGCTGTTTCTTGAAATACGATTTTTAGTCTAGTGAAGGACTTTGTCAATTGAATTGAGGGCCTGCGTAGAACTGTGATTATCTTAGTAGGTTCTGAAACAGAGATCATTTTCCATCTAGGTGGTCTACGAAAAAAGGAGTTAACACGTCAAATTTTGAGCTCAAAACTTAAAATACACTTGAGCAGTTTCATGATAAGTGATGTTCAGTCTAGTGAAGGTCTTTTTCAGATAAAATAAGGGTCTATCAAGGAGTGTGATAATCCTAGTAGGTTTTGAAACAGAGCTAATTTTCCATCTAGGCAATATATGAAAAAAAGTACTTAACATGTTGTCAAATTTCGAGCTCAAAAAATACTCTTGTGCAGTTTCATGAAAAGCGATTTTCATTCTAGTGAAGGATTTTGTCAATTGAATTGAGGGCCTGCGTAGAACTGTGATTATCTTAGTAGGTTCTGAAACAGAGATCATTTTCCATCTAGGTGGTCTATGAAAAAAGGAGTTAACACGTCAATTTTGAGCTCAAAACTTAAAATACACTTGAGCAGTTTCATGAAAATTGATGTTCAGTCTAGTGAAGGTCTTTTTCAGATGAAATGAGGGTCTACCAAGGTGTGTGACAATCCTAGTAGGTTATGAAACAGAGCTAATTTTCCATCTAGGTGATCTACGAAAAACGTACTTAACAAGTTGTCAAATTTCGAGCTCAAAAAATACTCTTGTGCAGTTTCATGAAAAGCGTTTTTCATTCTAGTGAAGGATTTTGTCAATTGAATTGAGGGCCTGCGTAGAACTGTGATAATATTAGTAGGTTCTGAAACGGAGATCATTTTCCATCTAGGTGGTCTGCGAAAAAAGAAGTTAACACGTCAAATTTTGAGCTCAAAACTTAAAATACACTTGTGCAGTTTCATGAAAAGTGATGTTCAGTCAAGTGAAGGTCTTTTTCAGATGAAATGAGGGTCTACCAAGGTGTGTGATAATCCTAGTAGGTTATGAAACAGTGCTAATTTTCCATCTAGGTCATCTACGAAAAGCGTACTTAACACGTTGTCAAGTTTCGGGCTCAAAAAATACTCTTGTGCAGTTTCATGAAAAGCGATTTTCAGTCTACTGAAGGACGTTGTCAATTGAATTGAGGGCCTTCGTAGAACTGTGATAATATTAGTAGGTTCTGAAAGGGACATAATTTTCCATCTAGGTGGTCTACGAAAAAAACTAGTTAACACGTCAAATTTTGAGCTCAAAACTTAAAATACACTTGTGCAGTTCCATGAAAAGTGATGTTCAGTCTAGTGAAGGTCTTTTTCAGATGAAATGAGGGTCTACCAAGGTGTGTGATAATCCTAGTAGGTTATGAAACAGTGCTAATTTTTCATCTAGGTGATCTACGAAAAGCGTACTTAACACGTTGTCAAATTTCGAGCTCAAAAAATACTCTTGTGCAGTTTCATGAAAAGCGATTTTCATTCTAGTGAAGGATTTTGTCAATTGAATTGAGGGCCTGCGTAGAACTGTGATTATCTTAGTAGGTTCTGAAACAGAGATCATTTTCCATCTAGGTGGTCTACGAAAAAAAGTAGTTAACACGTCAAATTTTGAGCTCAAAACATAAAATACACTTGTGCAGTTCCATGAAAAGTGATGTTCAGTCTAGTGAAGGTCTTTTTCAGATGAAATGAGGGTCACCAAGGTGTGTGATAATCCTAGTAGGTTATGAAACAGTGCTAATTTTTCATCTAGGTGATCTACGAAAAACGTACTTAACACGTTGTCAAATTTCGAGCTCAAAAAATACTCTTGTGCAGTTTCATGAAAAGCGTTTTTCATTCTAGTGAAGGATTTTGTCAATTGAATTAAGGGCCTGCGTAGAACTGTGATAATATTAGTAGGTTCTGAAACGGAGATCATTTTCCATCTAGGTGGTCTGCGAAAAAAGGAGTTAACACGTCAAATTTTGAGCTCAAAACTTAAAATACACTTGTGCAGTTTCATGAAAAGTGATGTTCAGTCAAGTGAAGGTCTTTTTCAGATGAAATGAGGGACTACCAAGGTGTGTGATAATCCTAGTAGGTTATGAAACAGTGCTAATTTTCCATCTAGGTGATCTACGAAAAGCGTACTTAACACGTTGTCAAATTTCGGGCTCAAAAAAATACTCTTGTGCAGTTTCATGAAAAGCGATTTTCAGTCTACTGAAGGACTTTGTCAATTGAATTGAGGGCCTTCGTAGAACTGTGATAATATTAGTAGGTTCTGAAACGGAGATAATTTTCCATCTAGGTGGTCTACGAAAAAAAGTAGTTAACACGTCAAATTTTGAGCTCAAAACTTAAAATACACTTGTGCAGTTCCATGAAAAGTGATGTTCAGTCTAGTGAAGGTCTTTTTCAGATGAAATGAGGGTCTACCAAGGTGTGTGATAATCCTAGTAGGTTATGAAACAGTGCTAATTTTTCATCTAGGTGATCTACGAAAAACGTACTTAACACGTTGTCAAATTTCGAGCTCAAAAAATACTCTTGTGCAGTTTCATGAAAAGCGATTTTCATTCTAGTGAAGGATTTTGTCAATTGAATTGAGGGCCTGCGTAGAACTGTGACTATCTTAGTAGGTTCTGAAACAGAGATCATTTTCCATCTAGGTGGTCTACGAAAAAAGGAGTTAACACGTCAAATTTTGAGCTCAAAACTTAAAATACACTTGAGCAGTTTCATGAAAAGTGATGTTCAGTCTAGTGAAGGTCTTTTTCAGATGAAATGAGGGTATACCAAGGTGTGTGATAATCCTAGTAGTTTATGAAACAGAGCTAATTTTCTATATAGGCGATATATGAAAAAAAGTACTCAACATGTTGCAAATTTCGAGCTCAAAAAATCCTCTTGTGCAGTTTCATGAAAAGCGATTTTCAGTCTAGTGAAGGACTTTGTCAATTGAATTGAGGGCCTGCGTAGAACTGTGATAATATTAGTAGGTTCTGAAACGGAGATAATATTCCATCTAGGTGGTCTACGAAAAAAAGGAGTTAACACGTCAAATTTTGAGCTCAAAACTTAAAATAAACTTGTGCAGTTTCATGAAAAGTGATGTTCAGTCTAGTGTAGGTCTTTTCAGATGAAATGAGGGTCTACCAAGGTGTGTGATAATCCTAGTAGTTTATGAAACAGTGCTAATTTTCCATCTAGGTGATCTACGAAAAACGTACTTAACACGTTGTCAAATTTCGGGCTCAAAAAATACTCTTGTGCAGTTTCATAAAAAGCGATTTTCAGTCTAGTGAAGGTCTTTGTCAATTGAATTGAGGGCCTGCGTAGAACTGTGATAATATTAGTAGGTTCTGAAACGGAGATAATTTTCCATCTAGGTGGTCTACGAAAAAAGGAGTTAACACGTCAAATTTTGAGCTCAAAACTTAAAATACACTTGAGCAGTTTCATGAAAAGTGATGTTCAGTCTAGTGAAGGTCTTTTTCAGATGAAATGAGGGTCTACCAAGGTGTGTGATAATCCTAGTAGGTTATGAAACAGTGCTAATTTTCCATCTGGGTGATCTACGAAAAACGTACTTAACACGTTGTCAAATTTCGGGCTCAAAAAATACTCTTGTGTAGTTTCATAAAAAGCGATTTTCAGTCTAGTGAAGGTCTTTGTCAATTGAATTGAGGGCCTGCGTAGAACTGTGATAATATTAGTAGGTTCTGAAACGGAGATAATTTTCCATCTAGGTGGTCTACGAAAAAAGGAGTTAACACGTCAAATTTTGAGCTCAAAACTTAAAATACACTTGTGCAGTTTCATGAAAAGTGATGTTCAGTCTAGTGAAGGTCTTTTTCAGATGAAATGAGGGTCTACCAAGGTGTGTGATAATCCTAGTAGGTTATGAAACAGTGCTAATTTTCCATCTAGGTGATCTACGAAAAACGTACTTAACACGTTGTCAAATTTCGGGCTCAAAAAATACTCTTGTGCAGTTTCATAAAAAGCGATTTTCAGTCTAGTGAAGGTCTTTGTCAATTGAACTGAGGGCCTGCGTAGAACTGTGATAATATTAGTAGGTTCTGAAACGGAGATAATTTTCCATCTAGGTAGTCTACGAAAAAAGGAGTTAACACGTCAAATTTTGAGCTCAAAACTTAAAATACATTTGAGCAGTTTCATGAAAAGGGATGTTCAGTCTAGTGAAGGTCTTTTTCAGATGAAATGAGGGCCTACCAAGGTGTGTGATAATCCTAGTAGTTTATGAAACAGAGCTATTTTTCTATATAGGCGATATATGAAAAAAAGTACTTAACAAGTTGTCAAATTTCGAGCTCAAAAAATACTCTTGTGCAGTTTCATGAAAAGCGATTTTCAGACTAGTGAAGGACTTTGTCAATTGAATTGAGGTCCTAAGTAGAACTGTGATAATTTTAGTGGGTTCTAGAACAGGGGTAATTTTCCATCTAGGTGGTCTACGAAAAAAAGGAGTTAACACGTCATATTTTGAGCTCAAAAATTAAAATACTCTTGTGCAGTTTCATGAAAAGTAATACTCAGTCTAGTGAAGGACTTTTTCAAATGAAATGAGGGTCTACCAGAGAGTGTGATAATCCTAGTAGGTTACGAAATAGAGCTAATTTTCCATCTAGGCGATATAAGAAAAAGTACTTAACACGTTGTCAAATTTCGAGCTCAAAAAATACTCTTGTGAAGTTTCATGAAAAGCGATTTTCATTCTAGTGAAGGACTTTGTCAATTGAATTAAGGGCCTGCGTAGAACTGTGATTATCTTAGTAGGTTCTGAAACGGAGATAATTTTCCATCTAGGTGGTCTACGAAAAAAGGAGTTAAAATGTCAAATTTTGAGCTCAAAACTTAAAATACACTTGAGCAGTTTCATGAAAAGTGATGTTCAGTCTAGTGAAGGTCTTCTTCAGATGAAATGAGGGTCTACCAAGGAGTGTGATAGTCCTAGTAGGTTATGAAACAGAGCTAATTTTCCATCTAGGTGATCTACGAAAAACGTACTTAAAACGTTGTCAAATTTCGAGTTCAAAAAAATACTATTGGGCAGTTTAATGAAAAGCGATTTTCAGTCTAGTGAAGGACTTTTTCAATTTAAAAGAGGACCTGCGGAGTAGTGTGACATTCCTGGTAGGTTCTGAAACAGAGATAATTTTCCATCTAGGTGGTCTACGAAAAAAGTAGCGAACTTGTCAAATTTTGAGCTCAAAAATTAAAATGATCTTGTGCAGTTTCATGAAAAGTGATATTCAGTCTAGTGAAGGACTTTTTCAAATGAAATGACGGTCTACCAAGGAGTGTGATAATCGTAGTAGGTTCTGAAACAGAGATAATCTTCCATATAGGTGGTCTACGAAAAAAGTAGTGAATTTGTCAAATTTTGAGCTCAAAAATTAAAATGATCTTGTGCAGTTTCATGAAAAGTGATATTCAGTCTAGTGAAGGACTTTTTCAAATGAAATGAGGGTCTACCAAGGAGTGTGATAATCGTAGTAGGTTCTGAAACAGAGATAATCTTCCATACAGGTGGTCTCCGAAAAAAGTAGTGAACTTGTCAAATTTTGAGCTCAAAAATTAAAATGATCTTGTGCAGTTTCTTGAAAAGTGATATTCAGTCTAGTGAAGGACTTTTTCAATTGAAATGAGGGCCTTTGGAGTAGTGTGAAATTCCTGGTAGGTTCTGAAACAGAGATAATTTTCCATCTAGGTGGTCTACGAAAAAAGTAGCGAACTTGTCAAATTTTGAGCTCAAAAATTAAAATGATCTTGTGCAGTTTCATGAAAAGTGATATTCAGTCTAGTGAAGGACTTTTTCAAATGAAATGACGGTCTACCAAGGAGTGTGATAATCGTAGTAGGTTCTGAAACAGAGATAATCTTCCATATAGGTGGTCTACGAAAAAAGTAGTGAACTTGTCAAATTTTGAGCTCAAAAATTAAAATGATCTTGTGCAGTTTCATGAAAAGTGATATTCAGTCTAGTGAAGGACTTTTTCAAATGAAATGAGGGTCTACCAAGGAGTGTGATAATCGTAGTAGGTTCTGAAACAGAGATAATCTTCCATACAGGTGGTCTCCGAAAAAAGTAGTGAACTTGTCAAATTTTGAGCTCAAAAATTAAAATGATCTTGTGCAGTTTCTTGAAAAGTGATATTCAGTCTAGTGAAGGACTTTTTCAATTGAAATGAGGGCCTTTGGAGTAGTGTGAAATTCCTGGTAGGTTCTGAAACAGAAATAATTTTTCATCTAGGTGGTCTACGAAAAAAGTAGCGAACTTGTCAAATTTTGAGCTCAAAAATTAAAAAACTCTTGTGCAGTCTCATGAAAAGTGATATTCAGTCTAGTGAAGGACTTTTTCAAATGAGAAGAGGGTCTAACAAGGAGTTTGATAATTTTAGTAGGTGATGAAACAGAGCTAATTTCCCATCTAGGTGATCTACGAAAAAAGTACTTAAAACGTTGTCAAATTTCGAGCTTAAAAAATACTCTTGTGCAGTTTCTTGAAGAGCGGTTTTCAGTCTAATGAAGGACTTTGTCAATTGAATTGAGGGCCTGCGTAGGACTGTGATAATCCTAGTAGGTTCTGAAACAGAGATAATTTTCCATCTAGGTGGTCTACGAAAAAAGTAGCTAACACGTCAAATTTTGAGCTCAAAAATTAAAATACTCTTGTGAAGTTTCATGAAAAGTGATAATCAGTCTAGTGAAGGACTTTTTCAAATGAAATGAGGGTCTATCAAGGAGTGTGATAATCTTAGTAGGTTATGAAACAGAGCTAATTTTCCATCCTGGCGATATACGAAAAAAGTACTCAACACGTTGTCAAATTTCGAGCTCTAAAAAAATTCTTGTGCAGTTTCATGAAAAGCGATTTTCAGTCTAGTGAAGGACTTTGTCAATTGAATTGAGGGCCTGCGTAGAACTGTGATAATCTTAGTAGGTTCTGAAACAGAGATAATTTTCCATCTAGGTGGTCTACGAAAAAAGGGGGTTATCACGTCAAATTTTGAGCTCAAAACTTAAAATACACTTGGGCAGTTTCATGAAAAGTGATAATCAGTCTAGTGAAGGACTTTTTCAAATGAAATGAGGGTCTATCAAGGAGTGTGATAATCTGAGTAGGTTATGAAACAGAGCTAATTTTCCATCCTGGCGATATACGAAAAAAGTACTCAACACGTTGTCAAATTTCGAGCTCTAAAAAAATTCTTGTGCAGTTTCATGAAAAGCGATTTTCAGTCTAGTGGAGGACTTTGTCAAATAAATTGAGGGCCTGCGTAGAACTGTGATAATATTAGTAGGTTCTGAAATGGAGATAATTTTCTATCTAGGTGGTCTACGAAAAAAAGGAGTTAACACGTCAAATTTTGAGCTCAAAACTTAAAATACATTTGTGCAGTTTCATGAAAAGCGATTTTCAGTCTAGTGAAGGACTTTGTCAATTGAATTGAGGTCCTAAGTAGAACTGTGATAATTTTAGTGGGTTTTAGAACAGGGGTAATTTTCCATCTAGGTGGTCTACGAAAAAAAAGGAGTTAACACGTCAAATTTTGAGCTCAAAAATTAAAATACTCTTGTGCAGTTTCATGAAAAGTAATACTCAGTCTAGTGAAGGACTTTTTCAAATGAAATGAGGGTCTACCAGAGAGTGTGATAATCCTAGTAGGTTATGAAATAGAGCTAATTTTCCATCTAGGCGATATAAGAAAAAAGTACTTAACAAGTTGTCAAATTTCGAGCTCAAAAAATACTCTTGTGCAGTTTCATGAAAAGCGATTTTCAGACTAGTGAAGGACTTTGTCAATTGAATTGAGGTCCTAAGTAGAACTGTGATAATTTTAGTGGGTTCTAGAACAGGGGTAATTTTCCATCTAGGTGGTCTACGAAAAAAGGAGTTAACACGTCAAATTTTGAGCTCAAAAATTAAAATACTCTTGTGCAGTTTCATGAAAAGTAATACTCAGTCTAGTTAAGGACTTTTTCAAATGAAATGAGGGTCTACCAAAGAGTGTGATAATCCTAGTAGGTTATGAAATAGAGCTAATTTTCCATCTAGGCGATATAAGAAAAAGTACTTAACACGTTGTCAAATTTCGAGCTCAAAAAATACTCTTGTGCAGTTTCATGAAAAGCGATTTTCATTCTAGTGAAGGACTTTGTCAATTGAATTAAGGGCCTGCGTAGAACTGTGATTATCTTAGTAGGTTCTGAAACAGAGATAATTTCCCATCTAGGTGGTCTACGAAAAAAGGAGTTAAAACGTCAAATTTTGAGCTCAAAACTTAAAATACACTTGAGCAGTTTCATGAAAAGTGATCTTCAGTCTAGTGAAGGTCTTCTTCAGATGAAATGAGGGTCTACCAAGGAGTTTGATAGTCCTAGTAGGTTATGAAACAGAGCTAATTTTCCATCTAGGTGATCTACGAAAAACGTACTTAAAACGTTGTCAAATTTCGAGTTCAAAAAATACTATTGGGCAGTTTAATGAAAAGCGATTTTCAGTCTAGTGAAGGACTTTTTCAATTTAAAAGAGGACCTGCGGAGTAGTGTGACATTCCTGGTAGGTTCTGAAACAGAGATAATTTTCCATCTAGGTGGTCTACGAAAAAAGTAGCGAACTTGTCAAATTTTGAGCTCAAAAATTAAAATGATCTTGTGCAGTTTCATGAAAAGTGATATTCAGTCTAGTGAAGGACTTTTTCAAATGAAATGACGGTCTACCAAGGAGTGTGATAATCGTGGTAGGTTCTGAAACAGAGATAATCTTCCATATAGGTGGTCTACGAAAAAAGTAGTGAACTTGTCAAATTTTGAGCTCAAAACTTAAAATGATCTTGTGCAGTTTCATGAAAAGTGATAATCAGTCTAGTGAAGGATTTTTTCAAATGAAATGAGGGTCTAACAAGGAGTGTGATAATCGTAGTAGGTTCTGAAACAGAGATAATCTTCCATATAGGTGGTCTCCAAAAAAAGTAGTGAACTTGTCAAATTTTGAGCTCAAAAATTAAAATGATCTTGTGCAGTTTCATGAAAAGTGATATTCAGTCTAGTGAAGGACTTTTTCAATTGAAATGAGGGCCTTTGGAGTAGTGTGAAGTTCCTGGTAGGTTCTGAAACAGAAATAATTTTTCATCTAGGTGGTCTACGAAAAAAGTAGCGAACTTGTCAAATTTTGAGCTCAAAAATTAAAAAACTCTTGTGCAGTCTCATGAAAAGTGATATTCAGTCTAGTGAAGGACTTTTTCAAATGAGAAGAGGGTCTACCAAGGAGTTTGATAACCTTAGTAGGTTATGAAACAGAGCTAATTTCCCATCTAGGTGATCTACGAAAAAAGTACTTAAAACGTTGTCAAATTTCGAGCTCAAAAAATACTCTTGTGCAGTTTCTTGAAGAGGGGTTTTCAGTCTAATGAAGGACTTTGTCAATTGAATTGAGGGCCTGCGTAGGACTGTGATAATCCTAGTAGGTTCTGAAACAGAGATAATTTTCCATCTAGGTGGTCTACGAAAAAAGTAGCTAACACGTCAAATTTTGAGCTCAAAAATTAAAATACTCTTGTGAAGTTTCATGAAAAGTGATAATCAGTCTAGTGAAGGACTTTTTCAAATGAAATGAGGGTCTATCAAGGAGTGTGATAATCTTAGTAGGTTATGAAACAGAGCTAATTTTCCATCCTGGCGATATACGAAAAAAGTACTCAACACGTTGTCAAATTTCGAGCTCTAAAAAAATTCTTGTGCAGTTTCATGAAAAGCGATTTTCAGTCTAGTGAAGGACTTTGTCAATTGAATTGAGGGCCTGCGTAGAACTGTGATAATCTTAGTAGGTTCTGAAACAGAGATAATTTTCCATCTAGGTGGTCTACGAAAAAAGGGGGTTATCACGTCAAATTTTGAGCTCAAAACTTAAAATACACTTGGGCAGTTTCATGAAAAGTGATGTTCAGTCTAGTGAAGGTTTTTTTTCGAATGAAATGAGGGTCTACCAAGGAGTGTGATAATCCTAGTAGGTTATGAAACAGAGCTAATTTTCCATCTAGGCAATCTACGAAAAAAGTACATAACACGTTGTCAAAATTCGAGCTCAAAAAATACTCTTGGGCAGTTTCTTGAAAGGCGATTTTCAGTCTAGTGAAGGGCTTTTTCAATTGAAATGAGGGCCTGCGGAGTAGTGTGACATTCCTGGTAGGTTCTGAAACAGAGATAATTTTCCATCTAGGTGGTCTATGAAAAAAGTACTTAACACGTTGTCAAATTTCGAGCTCAAAAAATACTCTTGTGCTGTTTCTTGAAAAGCGATTTTCTGTCTAGTGAAGGACTTTGTCAAATGAATTGAGCGCCTGCGTGGGACTGTGATAATCTTAGTGGGTTCTGAAACAGAGATATTTTTCCATCTAGGTGGTCTACGAAAAATGTTGTTAACACGTCAAATTTTGAGCTCAAAACTTAAAATACACTTGTGCAGTTTAATGAAAAGTTATGTTCAGTCTAGTGAAGGTCTTTTTCAAATGAAATGAGGGCCTACCAAGGAGTGTGATAAAACTAGTAGGTTATGAAACAGAGCTAATTTTCCATCTAGGCGATCTACGAAAAAAGTACATAACACGTTGTCAAAATTCGAGCTCAAAAAATACTCTTGGGCAGTTTCTTGAAAGGCGATTTTCAGTCTAGTGAAAGGCTTTTCAATTGAAATGAGGGCCTGCGGAGTAGTGTGACATTCCTGGTAGGTTCTGAAAAAGAGATAATTTTCCATCTAGGTGGTCTACGAAAAAAGTAGTGAACTTGTCAAATTTTGAGCTCAAAAATTACAAATACTCTTGTGCAGTTTCATGAAAAGTGATATTCGGGTCTAGTGAAGGACTTTTTCAAACGAAATGAGGGCCTGCGTATGACTGTGATAATTTTGTAGGTTCTGAAACAGAGCTAATTTTCCATCTAGGTGATCTACGAAAAACGTACTTAACACGTTGTGAAATTCGAGCTCAAAAAATACTCTTGTGCAGTTTCTTGAAAAGCGATTTTCAGTCTAGTGAAGGACTTTTTCAATTGAATTGAAGGCCTGCGTAGGACTGTGATAACCCTTGTAGGTTCTGAAACAGAGATAATTTTCCATCTAGGTGGTCTACGAAAAAAGGGGTTATCACGTCAAATTTTGAGCTCAAAACTTAAAATACACTTGGGCAGTTTCATGAAAAGTGATGTTCAGTCTAGTGAAGGCTTTTTTCGAATGAAATGAGGGCCTACCAAGGAGTGTGATAATCCTAGTAGGTTATGAAACAGAGCTAATTTTCCATCTAAGCGATCTACGAAAAAAGTACATAACACGTTGTCAAAATTCGAGCTCAAAAAATACTCTTGGGCAGTTTATTGAAAGGCGATTTTCAGTCTAGTGAAGGGCTTTTTCAATTGAAATGAGCGCCTGCGGAGTAGTGTGACATTTCTGGTAGGTTCTGGAACAGAGATAATTTTCCATCTAGGTGGTCTATGAAAAAAGTACTTAACACGTTGTCAAATTTCGAGCTCAAAAAATACTCTTGTGCTGTTTCTTGAAAAGCGATTTTCTGCCTAGTGAAGGACTTTGTCAAATGAATGGAGCGCCTGCGTAGGACTGTGATAATCATAGTGGGTTCTGAAACAGAGATAATTTTTCATCTAGGTGGTCTACGAAAAAAGTAGCGAACTTGTCAAATTTTGAGCTCAAAAATTAAAAAACTCTTGTGCAGTCTCATGAAAAGTGATATTCAGTCTAGTGAAGGACTTTTTCAAATGAGAAGAGGGTCTACCAAGGAGTTTGATAACCTTAGTAGGTTATGAAACAGAGCTAATTTCCCATCTAGGTGATCTACGAAAAAAGTACTTAAAACGTTGTCAAATTTCGAGCTCAAAAAATACTCTTGTGCAGTTTCTTGAAGAGGGGTTTTCAGTCTAATGAAGGACTTTGTCAATTGAATTGAGGGCCTGCGTAGGACTGTGATAATCCTAGTAGGTTCTGAAACAGAGATAATTTTCCATCTAGGTGGTCTACGAAAAAAGTAGCTAACACGTCAAATTTTGAGCTCAAAAATTAAAATACTCTTGTGAAGTTTCATGAAAAGTGATAATCAGTCTAGTGAAGGACTTTTTCAAATGAAATGAGGGTCTATCAAGGAGTGTGATAATCTTAGTAGGTTATGAAACAGAGCTAATTTTCCATCCTGGCGATATACGAAAAAAGTACTCAACACGTTGTCAAATTTCGAGCTCTAAAAAAATTCTTGTGCAGTTTCATGAAAAGCGATTTTCAGTCTAGTGAAGGACTTTGTCAATTGAATTGAGGGCCTGCGTAGAACTGTGATAATCTTAGTAGGTTCTGAAACAGAGATAATTTTCCATCTAGGTGGTCTACGAAAAAAGGGGGTTATCACGTCAAATTTTGAGCTCAAAACTTAAAATACACTTGGGCAGTTTCATGAAAAGTGATGTTCAGTCTAGTGAAGGTTTTTTTTCGAAGGAAATGAGGGTCTACCAAGGAGTGTGATAATCCTAGTAGGTTATGAAACAGAGCTAATTTTCCATCTAGGCAATCTACGAAAAAAGTACATAACACGTTGTCAAAATTCGAGCTCAAAAAATACTCTTGGGCAGTTTCTTGAAAGGCGATTTTCAGTCTAGTGAAGGGCTTTTTCAATTGAAATGAGGGCCTGCGGAGTAGTGTGACATTCCTGGTAGGTTCTGAAACAGAGATAATTTTCCATCTAGGTGGTCTATGAAAAAAGTACTTAACACGTTGTCAAATTTCGAGCTCAAAAAATACTCTTGTGCTGTTTCTTGAAAAGCGATTTTCTGTCTAGTGAAGGACTTTGTCAAATGAATTGAGCGCCTGCGTGGGACTGTGATAATCTTAGTGGGTTCTGAAACAGAGATATTTTTCCATCTAGGTGGTCTACGAAAAATGTTGTTAACACGTCAAATTTTGAGCTCAAAACTTAAAATACACTTGTGCAGTTTCATGAAAAGTTATGTTCAGTCTAGTGAAGGTCTTTTTCAAATGAAATGAGGGCCTACCAAGGAGTGTGATAAAACTAGTAGGTTATGAAACAGAGCTAATTTTCCATCTAGGCGATCTACGAAAAAAGTACATAACACGTTGTCAAAATTCGAGCTCAAAAAATACTCTTGGGCAGTTTCTTGAAAGGCGATTTTCAGTCTAGTGAAAGGCTTTTCAATTGAAATGAGGGCCTGCGGAGTAGTGTGACATTCCTGGTAGGTTCTGAAAAAGAGATAATTTTCCATCTAGGTGGTCTACGAAAAAAGTAGTGAACTTGTCAAATTTTGAGCTCAAAAATTACAAATACTCTTGTGCAGTTTCATGAAAAGTGATATTCGGGTCTAGTGAAGGACTTTTTCAAACGAAATGAGGGCCTGCGTATGACTGTGATAATTTTGTAGGTTCTGAAACAGAGCTAATTTTCCATCTAGGTGATCTACGAAAAACGTACTTAACACGTTGTGAAATTCGAGCTCAAAAAATACTCTTGTGCAGTTTCTTGAAAAGCGATTTTCAGTCTAGTGAAGGACTTTTTCAATTGAATTGAAGGCCTGCGTAGGACTGTGATAACCCTTGTAGGTTCTGAAACAGAGATAATTTTCCATCTAGGTGGTCTACGAAAAAAGGGGTTATCACGTCAAATTTTGAGCTCAAAACTTAAAATACACTTGGGCAGTTTCATGAAAAGTGATGTTCAGTCTAGTGAAGGCTTTTTTCGAATGAAATGAGGGCCTACCAAGGAGTGTGATAATCCTAGTAGGTTATGAAACAGAGCTAATTTTCCATCTAAGCGATCTACGAAAAAAGTACATAACACGTTGTCAAAATTCGAGCTCAAAAAATACTCTTGGGCAGTTTATTGAAAGGCGATTTTCAGTCTAGTGAAGGGCTTTTTCAATTGAAATGAGCGCCTGCGGAGTAGTGTGACATTTCTGGTAGGTTCTGGAACAGAGATAATTTTCCATCTAGGTGGTCTATGAAAAAAGTACTTAACACGTTGTCAAATTTCGAGCTCAAAAAATACTCTTGTGCTGTTTCTTGAAAAGCGATTTTCTGCCTAGTGAAGGACTTTGTCAAATGAATGGAGCGCCTGCGTAGGACTGTGATAATCATAGTGGGTTCTGAAACAGAGATAATTTTCCATCTAGGTGGTCTACGAAAAATGGAGTTAACACGTCAAATTTTGAGCTCAAAACTTAAAATACACTTGTGCAGTTTCATGAAAAGTTATGTTCAGTCTAGTGAAGGTCTTTTTCAAATGGAATGAGGGCCTACCAAGGAGTGTGATAATCCTAGTACGTTATGAAACAAGGCTAATTTTCCATCTAGGCGATCTACAAAAAAAGTACTTAACACGTTGTCAAAATTCGAGCTCAAAAAATACTCTTGGGCAGTTTCTTGAAAAGCGATTTTCAGTCTAGTGAAAGGCTTTTTCAATTGAAATGAGGGCCTGCGGAGTAGTGTGACATTCCTGGTAGGTTCTGAAAAAGAGGTAGGTTCTGAAAAAGAGATAATTCTTGGTAGGTTCTGAAAAAGAGATAAGATCTATGAAAAAAGTAGCGAACTTGTCAAATTTAGAGCTCAAAAAATAAAAAACTCTTGTGCAGTTTCATCAAAAGTGATATTCAGTCTGGTCAAGGACTTTTTCAAATGAATTGAGGGTCTACCAAGGAGTGTGATAATCCTATAAGGTTATGAAACAGAGCTAATTTCCCATCTAGGTGATCTACGAAAAAAGTACTTAACACGTTGTCAAATTTCGAGCTCAAAAAATACTCTTGTGCTGTTTCTTGAAAAGCGATTTTCAGTCTAGTGAAGGACTTTGTCAATTGAATTGAGCGCCTGCGTAGGACTGTGATAATTTTAGTAGGTTCTGAAACAGAAATAATTTTCCATCTAGGTGGTCTACGAAAAAAGTAGTGAAATTGTCAAATTTTGAGCTCAAATTTAAAATACTCTTGTGCAGTTTCATGAAAAGTGATATTCAGTCTAGTGAAGGACTTTTTCAAATGAAATGAGGGTCTACCAAGGAGTGTGATAATCCTATAAGGTTATGAAACAGAGCTAATTTCCCATCAAGGTGATCTACGAAAAAAGTACTTCATACGTTGTCAAATTTCGAGCTCAAAAAATACTCTTTTGCTGTTTCTTGAAAAGCGATTTTCAGTCTAGTGAAGGACTTTGTCAATTGAATTGAGCGCCTGCGGAGGACTGTGATAATCTTAGTGGGTTCTGAAACAGAGATAATTTTCCATCTAGGTGGTCTACGAAAAATGGAGTTAACACGTCAAATTTTGAGCTTAAAACTTAAAATACACTTGTGCAGTTTCATGAAAAGTGATGTTCAGTCTAGTGAAGGTCTTTTTCAAATGAAATGAGGGCCTACCAAAGAGTGTGATAATCCTAGTAGGTTATGAAACAAGGCTAATTTTCCATCTAGGCGATCTACGAAAAAAGTACTTAACACGTTGTCAAATTCCGAGCTCAAAAAATACTCTTGTGCAGTTTCTTGAAAAGCGATTTTCACTCTAGTGAAAGGCTTTTTCAATTGAAATGAGGGGCTGCGGAATAGTGTGACATTCCTGGTAGGTTCTGAAACAGAGATAATTTTCCATCTAGGTGGTCTATGAAAAAAGTAGCGAACTTGTCAAATTTAGAGCTCAAAAATTAAAAAACTCTTGTGCAGTTTCATGAAAAGTGATATTCAGTCTAGTGAAGGACTTTTTCAAATGAAATGAGGGTCTACCAAGGAGTGTGATAATCCTATAGGGTTATGAAACAGAGCTAATTTCCCATCTAGGTGATCTACGAAAAAAGTACTTAACACGTTGTCAAATTTTGAGCTCAAAAAATACTCTTGTGCTGTTTCTTGAAAAGCGAATTTCAGTCTAGTGAAGGACTTTGTCAATTGAATTGAGCGCCTGCGCAGGACTTTGATAATCTTAGTAGGTTCTGAAACAGAGATAATTTTCCATCTAGGTTATCTACGAAAAAAATAGTGAACTTGTCAAATTTTGAGCTCAAATTTAAAATACTCTTGTGCAGTTTCATGAAAAGTGATATTCAGTCTAGTGAAGGACTTTTTCAGATGAAATGAGGGCCTAACATGGAGTGTGATAATCCTAGTAGGTTATGAAACAGAGCAAATTTTTCGTCAATATGATCTACGAAAAACGTACTTAACACGTTGTCAATTTTCGAGCTCAAAAAATACTCTTGTGCAGTTTCATGAAAAGCGATTTTCAGTCTAGTGAAGGACTTTGTCAATTGAATTGAGGGCCTGGGTAGAACTGTGATAATCTTAGTAGGTTTTGAAACAGAGATATTGTTCCACCTAGGTGGTCTACGAAGGTGTTAACACGTCAAATTTTGAGCTCAAAACTTAAAATACACATGTGCAGTTTCATGAAAAGTGATGTTCATTCTAGTGAAGGTCTTTTTCAAATGAAATGAGGGCCTACCAAGTAGTGTGATAATCCTATAAGGTTATGAAACAGAGTTAATTTCCCATCTAGGTGATCTACGAAAAACGTACTTAACATGTTGTCAAATTTCGAGCTCAAAAAATACTCTTGGGCAGTTTCTTGAAAACGATTTTTAGTCTAGTGAAGAGCTTTTTCAATTGAAATGAGGGCCTGCGGAGTATTGTGACATTCCTGGTAGGTTCTGAATTAGAGACAATTTTCCATCTAGGTGGTCTACGAAAAAAGCAGCGATTTTGTCAAATTTTGCGCTCAAAAATCGAAATACTCTTGTGCAGTTTCACGAAAAGTGATATTCAGTCTAGTGAAGGACTTTTTCAAATGAAATGAGGGTCTACCAAGGAGTGTGATAATCCTATAAGGTTATGAAACAGAGCTAATTTCCCATCCAGGTGATCTACGAAAAAAGTACTTAACACGTTGTCAAATTTCGAGCTCAAAAAATACTCTTGTGCTGTTTCTTGAAAAGCGATTTTCAGTCTAGTGAAAGGCTTTTTCAATTGAAATGAGGGGCTGCGGAATAGTGTGACATTCCTGGTAGGTTCTGAAACAGAGATAATTTTCCATCTAGGTGGTCTATGAAAAAAAGAGCGATTTTGTCAAATTTTGCGCTCAAAAATCGAAATACTCTTGTGCAGTTTCACGAAAAGTGATATTCAGTCTAGTGAAGGACTTTGTCAAATGAAATGAGGGTCTACCAAGGAGTGTGATAATCCTATAAGGTTATAAAACAGAGCTAATTTCCCATCCAGGTGATCTACGAAAAAAATACTCTTGTGCTGTTTCTTGAAAAGCGATTTTCAGTCTAGTGAAGGACTTTGTCAATTGAATTGAGCGCCTGCGTAGGACTGTGATAATCTTAGTAGGTTCTGAAACAGAGATAATTTTCCATCTAGGTGGTCTACGAAAAAAGTAGTGAACTTGTCAAATTTTGAGCTCAAATTTAAAATACTCTTGTGCAGTTTCATGAAAAGTGATATTCAGTCTAGTGAAGGACTTTGTCAATTGAATTGAGCGCTTGCGTAGGACTGTGATAACCTTAGTAGGTTCCGAAACAGAGATAATTTTCCATCTAGGTGGTCTACGAGAAAAGCAGCGATTTTGTCAAATTTTGCGCTCAAAAATTGAAAAACTCTTGTGCAGTTTCACGAAAAGTGATATTCAGTCTAGTGAAGGACTTTTTCAAATGAAATGAGGGTCTACCAAGGAGTGTGATAATCCAATAAGGTTATGAAACAGAGCTAATTTCCCATCCAGGTGATCTACGAAGAAAAAGTACTTAACACGTTGTCAAATTTCGAGCTCAAAAAATACTCTTGTGCTGTTTCTTGAAAGGCGATTTTCAGTCTAGTGAAAGGCTTTTTCAATTGAAATGAGGGGCTGCGGAATAGTGTGACATTCCTGGTAGGTTCTGAAACAGAGATAATTTTCCATCTAGGTGGTCTATGAAAAAAGTAGCGATTTTGTCAAATTTTGCGCTCAAAAATCGAAATACTCTTGTGCAGTTTCACGAAAAGTGATATTCAGTCTAGTGAAGGACTTTTTCAAATGAAATGAGGGTCTACCAAGGATTGTGATAATCCTATAAGTTTTTGAAACAGAGCTAATTTCCCATCTAGGTGATCTACGAAAAAAAAACTTAACACGTTGTCAAATTTCGAGCTCAAAAAATACATATGTGCAGTTTCTTGAAAAGCGATTTTCAGTCTAGTGAAGGACTTTGTCAATTGAATTGAGCGCCTGCGTAGGACTGTGATTATCTTAGTAGGTTCTGAAACAGGGATAATTTTCCATCTAGGTGGTCTATGAAAAAAGCAGCGATTTTGTCAAATATTGCGCTCAAAAATTGAAATACTCTTGTGCAGTTTCACGAAAAGTGATATTCAGTCTAGTGAAGGACTTTTTCAAATGAAATGAGGGTCTACCAAGGAGTCTGATAATCCTATAAGGTTATGAAACAGAGCTAATTTCCCATCTAGGTGATCTACGAAAAAAGTACTTAACACGTTGTCAAATTTCGAGCTCAAAAAAAACTCTTGTGCTGTTTCTTGAAAAGCGATTTTCAGTCTAATGAAGTACTTTGTCAATTGAATTGAGCGCCAGCGTAGGACTGTGATAATCTTAGTAGGTTCTGAAACAGAGATAATTTTCCATCTAGGTGGTCTACGAAAAAAGCAGCGATTTTGTCAAATTTTGCGCTCGAAAATTGAAATACTCTTGTGCAGTTCCACGAAAAGTGATATTCAGTCTAGTGAAGGACTTTTTCAAATGAAATGAGGGTCTACCAAGGAGTGTGATAATCCTATAAGTTTTTGAAACAGAGCTAATTTCCCATCTAGGTGATCTACGAAAAAAAATTTAACACGTTGTCAAATTTCGAGCTCAAAAAATACACTTGTGCAGTTTCTTGAAAAGCGATTTTCAGTCTAGTGAAGGACTTTGTCAATTGAATTGAGCGCCTGCGTAGGACTATGATTATCTTAGTAGGTTCTGAAAAAGGGATAGATTTCTATCTAGGTGGTCTACAAAAAAATGAGTTAACACGTAAAATTTTGAGCTCAAAACATAAAATACACTTGTGCAGTTTCATGAAAAGTGATATTCAGTCTAGTAAAGGACTTTTTTAAATGAAATGAGGGCCTACCAAGGAGTGTGTAATCCTAGTAGGTTTTGAAACAGCGCTAATTTTCCATTTAGATGGTCTACGAAAAATGTAATTAACACGTTGTCAAATTTGGAGCTAAAAAATACTCCTGTGCAGTTTCCTGAAAAGGGATTTTCAGTCTAGTGAAGGACTTTTTCAATTGAATTGAGGATATGAGTAGGACTGTAACAATCTTTGTAGGTTCTTAAACAGGGATAATTTTCCATTTAGGTGGTCTACGAAAAAAAGTAGTTAACACGTCATATTTTGAGCTCAAAACTTAAAATACACTTGTGCAGTTTCATTGAAAGTGATATTCAGTCTAGTGAAGGACTTTTTCAAGTGAAATGAGGGTCTACCAAGGAGTGTGATATTCCTAGTAAGTTATGAAACAGAGCTAAATTACAATCTAGGTCATCTACGAAGAACGTACTTAACACGTTCTCAAATTTAGAGCTCAAAAAATACTCTTGTGCAGTTTCTTGAAAAGCGATTTTTGGTCTAGTGAAAGACTTTTTCAATTGAATTGAGGACCTGCGTATGACTAAAACAATCTTAGTAGGTTCTGAAACAGGGATATTTTTCCATTTAGGTGGTCTACGAAAAAAAGGAGTTAACACGTCAAATTTTGAGCTCAAATCTTAAATTACACTTGTGCAGTTTCATGAAAAGTGATATTCAGTCTAGTGAAGGACTTTTTCAAATGAAATGAGGGTCTACCAAGGAGTGTGATATTCCTAGTAGGTTATGAAACAGAGCTAATTTTTAATCTAGGTCATCTGCGAAAAACGTACTTAACACGTTGTCAAATTTCGAGCTCAAAAAATACTCTTGAGCAGTTTCTTGAAAAGCGATTTTCAGTCTAGTGAAGGACTTCTTCAAATGAAATCAGGGCCTGCGGAGTAGTGTGACATTCTTGGTAGGTTCTGAAAGAGAGATAATTTTCCATCTAGGTGGTCTACGAAAAAAGTAGTGAACTTGTCAAATTTTGAGCTCGAAAATTACAAATACTCTTGTGCAGTTTCATGAAAATTGAAATTCAGTCTAGTGAAGGACATTTTCAAACGAAATGAGGGTCTACCAAGGAGTGTGATATTCCTAGTAGGTTATGAAACAGAGCTAATTTTCAATCTAGGTGATCTACGAAAAACTAACTTAACACGTTGTCAAATTTCGAGCTCAAAAAATACTCTTGTGCATTTTCTTGAAAAGCAATTTTCAGTCTAGTGAAAGACTTCTTCAAATGAAATCAGGGCCTGCGGAGTAGTGTGACCTTCCTGGTAGGTTCTGAAAGAGAGATAATTTTCCATCCAGGTGGTCTACGAAAAGAGTAGTGAACTTGTCAAATTTTGAGCTCAAAAGTTACAAATACTCTTGTGCAGTTTCATGAAAAGTGATATTCAGTCTTGTGAAGGACTTTTTCAATTGAATTGAGGATCTGAGTAGGACTGTAACAATCTTTGTAGGTTCTTAAACAGGGATAATTTTCCATTTAGGTGGTCTACGAAAAAAAGGAGTTAACACGTCAAATTTTGAGCTCAAAACTTAAAATACACTTGTGCAGTTTCATTGAAAGTGATATTCAGTCTAGTGAAGGACTTTTTCAAGTGAAATGAGGGTCTACCAAGGAGTGTGATATTCCTAGTAAGTTATGAAAGAAAGCTAAATTTCAATCTAGGTCATCTACGAAGAACGTACTTAACACGTTCTCAAATTTAGAGCTCAAAAAATACTTTTGTGCAGTTTCTTGAAAAGCGATTTTCAGTCTAGTGAAGGACTTCTTCAAATGAAATCAGGGCCTGCGGAGTAGTGTGACATTCTTGGTAGGTTCTGAAAGAGAGATAATTTTCCATCTAGGTGGTCTACGAAAAAAGTAGTGAACTTGTCAAATTTTGAGCTCAAAAATTGCAAATACTCTTGTGCAGTTTCATGAAAAGTGATATTCAGTCTAGTGAAGGACATTTTCAAATGAAATGAGGGCCTGCGTATGACTAAAACAATCTTAGTAGGTTCTGAAACAGGGATATTTTTTTATTCAGGTGGTCTACGAAAAAAAGGAGTTAACACGTCAAATTTTGAGCTCAAATCTTAAATTACACTTGTGCGGTTTCATAAAAAGTGATATTCAGTCTAGTGAAGGACTTTTTCAAATGAAATGAGGGTCTACCAAGGAGTGTGATATTCCTATTAGGTTATGAAACAGAGCTAATTTTCAATCTAGGTCATCTACGAAAAACGTACTTAACACGTTGTCAAATTTCGAGCTCAAAAAATACTCTTGTGCATTTTCTTGAAAAGCAATTTTCAGTCTAGTGAAAGACTTCTTCAAATGAAATCAGGGCCTGCGGAGTAGTGTGACCTTCCTGGTAGGTTCTGAAAGAGAGATAATTTTCCATCCAGGTGGCCTACGAAAAAAGTAGTGAACTTGTCAAATTTTGAGCTCGAAAATTACAAATACTCTTGTGCAGTTTCATGAAAATTGAAATTCAGTCTAGTGAAGGACATTTTCAAACGAAATGAGGGTCTACCAAAGAGTGTGATATTCCTAGTAGGTTATGAAACAGAGCTAATTTTCAATCTAGGTGATCTACGAAAAACTAACTTAACACGTTGTCAAATTTCGAGCTCAAAAAATACTCTTGTGCATTTTCTTGAAAAGCAATTTTCAGTCTAGTGAAAGACTTCTTCAAATGAAATCAGGGCCTGCGGAGTAGTGTGACCTTCCTGGTAGGTTCTGAAAGAGAGATAATTTTCCATCCAGGTGGTCTACGAAAAGAGTAGTGAACTTGTCAAATTTTGAGCTCAAAAGTTACAAATACTCTTGTGCAGTTTCATGAAAAGTGATATTCAGTCTTGTGAAGGACTTTTTCAATTGAATTGAGGATCTGAGTAGGACTGTAACAATCTTTGTAGGTTCTTAAACAGGGATAATTTTCCATTTAGGTGGTCTACGAAAAAAAGGAGTTAACACGTCAAATTTTGAGCTCAAAACTTAAAATACACTTGTGCAGTTTCATTGAAAGTGATATTCAGTCTAGTGAAGGACTTTTTCAAGTGAAATGAGGGTCTACCAAGGAGTGTGATATTCCTAGTAAGTTATGAAAGAAAGCTAAATTTCAATCTAGGTCATCTACGAAGAACGTACTTAACACGTTCTCAAATTTAGAGCTCAAAAAATACTTTTGTGCAGTTTCTTGAAAAGCGATTTTCAGTCTAGTGAAGGACTTCTTCAAATGAAATCAGGGCCTGCGGAGTAGTGTGACATTCTTGGTAGGTTCTGAAAGAGAGATAATTTTCCATCTAGGTGGTCTACGAAAAAAGTAGTGAACTTGTCAAATTTTGAGCTCAAAAATTGCAAATACTCTTGTGCAGTTTCATGAAAAGTGATATTCAGTCTAGTGAAGGACATTTTCAAATGAAATGAGGGCCTGCGTATGACTAAAACAATCTTAGTAGGTTCTGAAACAGGGATATTTTTTTATTCAGGTGGTCTACGAAAAAAAGGAGTTAACACGTCAAATTTTGAGCTCAAATCTTAAATTACACTTGTGCGGTTTCATGAAAAGTGATATTCAGTCTAGTGAAGGACTTTTTCAAGTGAAATGAGGGTCTACCAAGGAGTGTGATATTCCTAGTAAGTTATGAAAGAGAGCTAAATTTCAATCTAAGTCATCTACGAAGAACGTACTTAACACGTTCTCAAATTTAGAGCTCAAAAAATACTTTTGTGCAGTTTCTTGAAAAGCGATTTTCAGTCTAGTGAAGGACTTCTTCAAATGAAATCAGGGCCTGCGGAGTAGTGTGACATTCTTGGTAGGTTCTGAAAGAGAGATAATTTTCCATCTAGGTGGTCTACGAAAAAAGTAGTGAACTTGTCAAATTTTGAGCTCAAAAATTGCAAATACTCTTGTGCAGTTTCATGAAAAGTGATATTCAGTCTAGTGCAGGACATTTTCAAATGAAATGAGGGCCTGCGTATGACTAAAACAATCTTAGTAGGTTCTGAAACAGGGATATTTTTTTATTCAGGTGGTCTACGAAAAAAAGGAGTTAACACGTCAAATTTTGAGCTCAAATCTTAAATTACACTTGTGCGGTTTCATGAAAAGTGATATTCAGTCTGGTGAAGGACTTTTTCAAATGAAATGAGGGTCTACCAAGGAGTGTGATATTCCTATTAGGTTATGAAACAGAGCTAATTTTCAATCTAGGTCATCTACGAAAAACGTACTTAACACGTTGTCAAATTTCGAGCTCAAAAAATACTCTTGAGCAGTTTCTTGAAAAGCGATTTTCAGTCTAGTGAAGGACTTCTTCAAATGAAATCAGGGCCTGCGGAGTAGTGTGACATTCTTGGTAGGTTCTGAAAGAGAGATAATTTTCCATCTAGGTGGTCTACGAAAAAAGTAGTGAACTTGTCAAATTTTGAGCTCAAAAATTGCAAATACTCTTGTGCAGTTTCATGAAAAGTGATATTCAGTCTAGTGAAGGACATTTTCAAATGAAATGAGGGCCTGCGTATGACTGTGATAATTTTGTAGGTTCTGAAACAGAGCTAATTTTCCATCTAGGTGATCTACGAAAAACGTGCTTAACACGTTGTCAAATTCGAGCTCAAAAAATACTCTTGTGCAGTTTCTTGAAAAGCGATTTTCAGTCTAGTGAAGGACTTTTTCAATTGAATTGAAGGCCTGCGTAGGACTGTGATAACCCTTGTAGGTTTGAAATAGATATAATTTTCCATCTAGGTGGTCTACGAAAAAAGTACTTAATACGTCAAATTTTGTGCTCAAAATTTAAAATACTCTTGTTCAGTTTCCTGAAAAGTGATATTCAGTCTAGTGAAGGACTTTCTCAAATGAAATGAGGGTCCAACAAGGAGTGTGATAATCCTAGTAGGTTATGAAACAGATTTAATTTTCCATCTAGTTGATCTACGAAAAAAGTACTTAACACATTGTCAAATTCCGAGCTCAAAAAATACTCTTGTGCAGTTTCTTGAAAAGCGATTTTCAGTCTAGTGAAGGTTTTCTTTTTTCAATTGAAATGAGGGCCTCGGTAGTACTGTAATATTCATGGTAAGTTCTGAAACAGAGATATTTTTCCATCTAGGTGGCCTAAGTGATCTAAGTGGTTAACACGTCAAACTTTGAGCTCAAAAAATACTCTTGCGCAGTTTCATGAAAAGTGACATTCAGTCTAGTGAAGGACTTTCTCAAATGAAATGAGGGTCTACCGAGGAGATTGATGATCCTAGTAAGTTATGAAACATAGCTAATTTTCCATCTAGGTGATCTAAGAAAAAAATACTTAACAAATTGCCAAATACCGAGTTCAAAAAATCCTCTTGTGCAGTTTCTTGAAAAACAATTTTCAGTCTAGTGAAGGTTTTTTCAATTGAAATGAGGGCCTACGTAGTACTGTAATATTCCCGGTAATTTCTGAAACAGAGATATTTTTCCATCTAGGTGGTCTACGAAAAAATTGGTTAAGACGTCAAATTTTGAGCTCAAAAATTAAAATACTCTTGAGCAGTTTCATGAAAAGTGACATTCAGTCTGGTGAAGGACTTTTTCAAATGAAATGAGGGCCTGCGTAGGACTGTGATAATCTCTGTAGGTTCTGAAACAGAGCTATTTTTCCATCTAGGTGATCTACGAAAAACGTACTTAACACGTTGTCAAATTTCGAGCTCAAAAAATACTCTTGTGCAGTTTCTTGAAAAGCGATTTTCAGTCTGGCGAAGGATTTTTTCAATTGAATTGAGGGCCTGCGTAGGACTGTGATAATCCCTGTAGGTTTTGAAACAGAGATAATTTTCCATCTAGGTGGTCTACGAAAAAAGGACTTAATACGTCAAATTTTGTGCTCAAAATTTGAAATACTCTTGTTCAGTTTCATGAAAAGTGATATTCAGTCTAGTGAAGGACTTTCTCAAATGAAACGAGGGTCTAACAAGGAGTGTGAGAATCCTAGTAGGTTTTGAAATAGATCTAATTTTCCATCTAGTTGATCTACGAAAAAAGTACTTAACACATTGTCCAATTGCGAGCTCAAAAATACTCTTGTGCAGTTTCTTGAAAAGCGATTTTCAGTCAAGTGAAGGTTTTTTTTTCAATTGAAATGAGGGCCTCGGTAGTACTGTAATATTCCTCGTAAGTTCTGAAACAGAGATATTTTTCCATCTAGGTGGTCTCGAAAAAAGTGGTTAACACGTCAAATTTTGAGCTCAAAAAATACTCTTGCGCAGTTTCATGAAAAGTGACATTCAGTCTAGTGAAGGACTTTCTCAAATGAAATGAGGGTCTACCAAGGAGATTGATAATCCTAGTAGGTTATGAAACATAGCTAATTTTCCATCTAGGTGATCTAAGAAAAAAATACTTAACACATTGCCGAATACCGAGCTCAAAAAATCCTCTTGTGCAGTTTCCAGAAAATCAATTTTCAGTCTAGTGAAGGTTTTTTTCAATTGAAGTGATGGCCTACGTAGTAGTGTAATATTCCCGGTAATTTCTGAAACAGAGATATTTTTCCATCTAGGTGGTCTACGAAAAAATTGGTTAAGACGTCAAATTTTGAGATAAAAAATTAAAATACTCTTGAGCAGTTTCATGAAAAGTGACATTCAGTCTGGTGAAGGACTTTCTCAAATGAGTGAGGGCCTGCGTAGGACTGTGACAATCTCTGTAGGTTCCGAAACAGAGCTATTTTTCCATCTAGGTGATCTACGAAAAACGTACTTAACACGTTGTCAAATTTTGAGCTCAAAAAATACTCTTGTGCAGTTTCTTGAAAAGCGATTTTCAGTCTAGTGAAGGACTTTTTCAATTGAATTGAGAGCCTGCGTAGGACTGTGATAATCCCTGTAGGTTTTGAAACAGAGATAATTTTCCATCTAGGTGGTCTACGAAAAAAGGACTTAATACGTCAAATTTTGTATTCAAAATTTAAAATACTCTTGTTCAGTTTCCTGAAAAGTGATATTCAGTCTAGTGAAGGACTTTTTCAAATGAAATGAGGGTCCAACAAGGAATGTGATAATCCTAGTAGGTTATGAAACAGATCTAATTTTCCATCTAGTTGATCTACGAAAAAAGTACTTAACACATTGTCAAATTCCGAGCTCAAAAAATACTCTTGTGCAGTTTCTTGAAAAGCGATTTTCAGTCTAGTGAAGGTTTTTTTTTTCAATTGAAATGAGGGCCTCAGTAGTACTGTAATATTCCTGGTAGGTTCTGAAACAGAGTTATTTTTCCATCTAGGTGGTCTACGAAAAAAGTGGTTAACACGTCAAATTTTGAGCTCAAAAAATACTCCTGCGCAGCTTCATGAAAAGTGATATTCAGTCTAGTGAAGGACTTTCTCAAATGAAATGAGGGTCTACCAAGAAAATTGATGATCCTAGTAAGTTATGAAACATAGCTAGTTTTCCATATAGGTGATCTAAGAAAAAAATACTTAACACATTGCCAAATACCGAGCTCAAAAAATCCTCTTGTGCAGTTTCTTGAAAAGCAATTTTCAGTCTAGTGAAGGACTTTTTCAATTGAATTGAGGGCCTGCGTAGGACTGTGATTATCCCTGTAGGTTGTGAAACAGAGATAATTTTCTTTCTAGGTGGTCTACGAAAAAAGGGCTTAACACGTTGTCAAATTTCGAGCTCAAAAAATACTCTTGTGCAGTTTCTTGTAAAGCGATTTTCAGTCTAGTGAAGGACTTTTTCAATTGAGTTGAGGGCCTGCGTAGGAGTGTGATAATCCCTGTAGGTTTTGAAACAGATATAATGTTCCGTCTAGGTGGTCTACGAAAAAAGGACTTAATACGTCAAATTTTGTGCTCAAAAATTAAAATACTCTTGAGCAGTTTCATAAAAAGTGACATTCAGTCTGGTGAAGACTTTCTCAAATGAAATGAGGGCCTGCGTAGGACTGTGATAATCTCTGTAGGTTCTGAAACAGAGCTAATTTTCCATCTAGGTGGTCTACGAAAAAAGGACTTAACACGTTGTCAAATTTCGAGCTCAAAAAATACTCTTGTGCTGTTTCTTGAAAAGCGATTTTGAGTCTAGTGAAGGACTTTTTCAATTGAGATGAGGGCCTGCGTAGGACTGTGATAATCCCTGTAGGTTTTGAAACAGAGATAATTTTCCGTCTAGGTGGTGTACGAAAAAAGGACTTAATACGTCAAATTTTGTGCTCAAAAATTAAAATACTCTTGAGCAGTTTCATGAAAAGTGACATTCAGTCTGGTGAAGGACTTTCTCAAATGAAATGAGGGCCTGCGTAGGACTGTGATAAATTCTGTAGGTTTTGAAACAGAGCTAATTTTCCATCTAGGTGGTCTACGAAAAACGTACTTAACACGTTGTCAAATTTCGAGCTCAAAAAGTACTCTTGTGCAGTTTCTTGAAAAGCGATTTTCAGTCTGGTGAAGAACTTTTTCAATTGAATTGAGGGCCTGCGTAGGACTGTGATAATCCTGTAGGTTTTGAAACAGAGATAATTTTCCATCTAGGTGGTCTATGAAAAAAGGACTTAATACGTCAAATTTTGTGCTCAAAATTTAAAATATTCTTCTTCAGTTTCATGAAAAGTGATATTCAGTCTAGTGAAGGACTTTTCAATTGAGTTAGGGGCCTGCGTAGGACTGTGATAATCTCTGTAGGTTCTGAAACAGAGCTAATTTTCCATCTAGGTGGTCTACGAAAAAAGGACTTAACACGTTGTCAAATTTTGACTCAAAAAATACTCTTGTGCAGTTTCTTGAAAAGCGATTTTGAGTCTAGTGAAGGACTTTTTCAATTGAGATGAGGGCCTGCGTAGGACTGTGATAATACCTGTAGGTTTTGAAACAGAGATAATTTTCCGTCTAGGTGGTCTACGAAAAAAGGACTTAACACGTTGTCAAATTTCGAGCTCAAAAAATACTCTTGTGCAGTTTCTTGAAAAGCGATTTTCAGTCTAGTGAAGGACTTTTTCAATTGAATTGAGGGCCTGCGTAGGACTGTAAAAATCCCTGTAGGTTTTGAAACAGAGATAATTCTCCATCTAGGTGGTCTATGAAAAAAGGACTTAATACGTCAAATTTTGTGCTCAAAATTTAAAATACTCTTCTTCAGTTTCATGAAAAGTGAAATTCAGTCTAGTGAAGGACTTCTTCAATTGAGTTAAGGGCCTGCGTAGGACTGTGATAATCCCTGTAGGTTTTGAAACAGAGATAATTTTCCGTCTAGGTGGTCTACGAAAAAAGGACTTAATACGTCAAATTTTGTGCTCAAAAATTAAAATACTCTTGAGCAGTTTCATGAAAAGTGACATTCAGTCTGGTGAAGGACTTTCTCAAATGAAATGAGGGCCTGCGTAGGCCTGTGAAAATCTCTGTAGGTACTGAAACAGAGCTAATTTTACATCTAGGTGGTCTACGAAAAAAGGACTTAACACGTTGTCAAATTTCGAGCTCAAAAAAATACTCTTGTGCAGTTTCTTGAAAAGCGATTTTCAGTCTAGTGAAGGACTTTTTCAATTGAGTTGAAGGCCTGCAAAGGACTGTGATAATCTTTGTAGGTTATGAAACAGATCTAATTTTCCATCTAGTTGATCTACGAAAAAAGTACTTAACACATTGTAAAATTCCGAGCTCAAAAAATACTCTTGTGCAGTTTCTTGAAAAGCGATTTTCAGTCTAGTGAAGGACTTTTTCAATTGAATTGAGGGACTGCGTAGGACTGTGATTATCCCTGTAGGTTTTGAAACAGAGATAATTTTCCTTCTAGGTGGTCTACGAAAAAAGTGGTTAACACGTCAAACTTTGAGCTCCAAAAATACTCTTGCGCAGCTTCATGAAAAGTGATATTCAGTCTAGTGAAGGACTTTCTCAAACGAAATGAGGGTCTACCAAGGAGATTGATAATCCTAGTAAGTTATGAAACATAGCTAATTTTCCATCTAAGTGATCTAAGAAATAAATACTTAACACATTGCCAAATACCGAGCTCAAAAAATCCTCTTGTGCAGTTTCTTGAAAAGCAATTTTCAGTCTAGTGAAGGACTTTTTCAATTGAATTGAGGGCCTGCGTAGGACTGTGATTATCCCTGTTGGTTTTGAAACAGAGATAATTTTCCTTCTAGGTGGTCTACGAAAAAAGGACTTAACACGTTGTCAAATTCCGAGCTCAAAAAATACTCTTGTGCAGTTTCTTGAAAAGCGATTTTCAGTCTAGTGGAGGACTTTGTCAATTGAATTGAGCTCCTGCGTAGGAATGTGATAATCTTAGTAGGTTCTGAAACAGAGATAATTTTCCATCTAGGTGGTCTACGAAAAAAGTAGTGAAATTGTCAAATTTTGAGCTCAAATTTAAAATACTCTTGTGCAGTTTCATGAAAAGTGATATTCAGTCTAGTGAAGGACTTCTTCAATTGAGTTAAGGGCCTGCGTAGGACTGTGATAATCCCTGTAGGTTTTGAAACAGAGATAATTTTCCGTCTAGGTGGTCTACGAAAAAAGGACTTAATACGTCAAATTTTGTGCTCAAAAATTAAAATACTCTTGAGCAGTTTCATGAAAAGTGACATTCAGTCTGGTGAAGGACTTTCTCAATTAAATGGGGGCCTGCGTAGGACTGTGAAAATCTCTGTAGGTACTGAAACAGAGCTAGTTTTACATCTAGGTGGTCTACGAAAAAAGGTCTGAACACGTTGTCAAATTTCGAGCTCAAAAAATACTCTTGTGCAGTTTCTTGAAAAGCGATTTTCAGTCTAGTGAAGGACTTTTTCAATTGAGTTGAAGGGCTGCAAAGGACTGTGATAATCTTTGTAAGTTATGAAACAGATCTAATTTTCCATCTAGTTGATCTACGAAAAAAGTACTTAACACATTGTAAAATTCCGAGCTCAAAAAATACTCTTGTGCAGTTTCTTGAAAAGCGATTTTTAGTCTAGTGAAGGACTTTTTCAATTGAATTGAGGGACTGCGTAGGACTGTGATTATCCCTGTAGGTTTTGAAACAGAGATAATTTTCCTTCTAGGTGGTCTACGAAAAAAACGGTTAACACGTCAAATTTTGAGCTCAAAAAATACTCTTGCGCAGCTTCATGAAAAGTGATATTCAGTCTAGTGAAGGACTTTCTCAAATGAAATGAGGGTCTACCAAGGAGATTGATAATCCTAGTAAGTTATGAAACATAGCTAATTTTCCATCTAGGTGATCTAAGAAAAAAATACTTAACACATTGCCAAATACCGAGCTCAAAAAATCCTCTTGTGCAGTTTCTTGAAAAGCAATTTTCAGTCTAGTGAAGGATTTTTTCAATTGAGTTGAAGGCCTGCAAAGGACTGTGATAATTTTTGTAAGTTATGAAACAGATCTAATTTTCCATCTAGTTGATCTACGAAAAAAGTACTTAACACATTGTAAAATTCCGAGCTCAAAAAATACTCTTGTGCAGTTTCTTGAAAAGCGATTTTTAGTCTAGTGAAGGACTTTTTCAATTGAATTGAGGGACTGCGTAGGACTGTGATTATCCCTGTAGGTTTTGAAACAGAGATAATTTTCCGTCTAGGTGGTCTACGAAAAAAGGACTTAATACGTCAAATTTTGTGCTCAAAAATTAAAATACTCTTGAGCAGTTTCATGAAAAGTGACATTCAGTCTGGTGAAGGACTTTCTCAATTAATTGGGGGCCTGCGTAGGACTGTGAAAATCTCTGTAGGTACTGAAACAGAGCTAGTTTTACATCTAGGTGGTCTACGAAAAAAGGTCTGAACACGTTGTCAAATTTCGAGCTCAAAAAATACTCTTGTGCAGTTTCTTGAAAAGCGATTTTCAGTCTAGTGAAGGACTTTTTCAATTGAGTTGAAGGCCTGCAAAGGACTGTGATAATCTTTGTAAGTTATGAAACAGATCTAATTTTCCATCTAGTTGATCTACGAAAAAAGTACTTAACACATTGTAAAATTCCGAGCTCAAAAAATACTCTTGTGCAGCTTCTTGAAAAGCGATTTTTAGTCTAGTGAAGGACTTTTTCAATTGAATTGAGGGACTGCGTAGGACTGTGATTATCCCTGTAGGTTTTGAAACAGAGATAATTTTCCTTCTAGGTGGTCTACGAAAAAAACGGTTAACACGTCAAATTTTGAGCTCAAAAAATACTCTTGCGCAGCTTCATGAAAAGTGATATTCAGTCTAGTGAAGGACTTTCTCAAATGAAATGAGGGTCTACCAAGGAGATTGATAATCCTAGTAAGTTATGAAACATAGCTAATTTTCCATCTAGGTGATCTAAGAAAAAAATACTTAACACATTGCCAAATACCGAGCTCAAAAAATCCTCTTGTGCAGTTTCTTGAAAAGCAATTTTCAGTCTAGTGAAGGATTTTTTCAATTGAATTGAGGGCCTGCGTAGGACTGTGATTATCCCTGTAGGTTTTGAAACAGAGATAATTTTCCTTCTAGGTGGTCTACGAAAAAAGTAGTGAACTTGTCAAATTTTGAGCTCAAATTTAAAATACTCTTGTACAGTTTCATGAAAAGTGATATTCAGTCTAGTGAAGGACTTTTTCAATTGAGTTGAGGATCTGCGTAGGACTGTGATAATCCCTGTAGGTTTTGAAACAGAGATAATTTTCCGTCTAGGTGGTCTACGAAAAAAGGACTTAATACGTCAAAGTTTGTGCTCAAAAATTAAAATACTCTTGAGCAGTTTCATGAAAAGTGACATTCAGTCTGGTAAAGGACTTTCTCAAATGAAATGAGGGCCTGCGTAGGATTGTGATAAACTCTGTAGGTTCTGAAACAGAGCTAATTTTCCATCTAGGTGGTCTACGAAAAACGTACTTAACACGTTGTCAAATTTCGAGCTCAGAAAATACTCTTGTGCAGTTTCTTGAAAAGCGATTTTCAGTCTAGTGAAGGACTTTTTCAATTGAATTGAGGGCCTGCGTAGGACTGTAATAATCCCTGTAGGTTTTGAAACAGAGATAATTTTCCATCTAGGTGGTCTACGAAAAAAAGACTTAACACGTTGTCAAATTTCGAGCTCAAAAAATACTCTTGTGCAGTTTCTTGAAAAGCGATTTTCAGTCTAGTGAAGGACTTTTTCAATTGAGATGAGGGCCTGCGTAGGACTGTGATAATCCCTGTAGGTTTTGAAACAGAGATAATTTTCCATCTAGGTGGTCTACGAAAAACGTACTTAACACGTTGTCAAATTTCGAGCTCAAAAAATACTCTTGTGCAGTTTCTTGAAAAGCGATTTTCAGTCTAGTGAAGGACTTTTCCAATTGAATTGAGTGCCTGCGTAGGACTGTGATAATCCCTGTAGGTTTCGAAACAGAGATAATTTTCCATCTAGGTGGTCTACGAAAAAAGGACTTAATACGTCAAATTTTGTGCTCAAAAATTAAAATACTCTTGAGCATTTTCATGAAAAGTGACATTCAGTCTGGTGAAGGAGTTTCTCAAATGAAATGAGGGCCTGCGTAGTACTGTGATAAACTCTGTAGGTTCTGAAACAGAGCTAATTTTCCATCTAGGTGGTCTACGAAAAACGTACTTAACACGTTGTCAAATTTCGAGCTGAAAAAATACTCTTGTGCAGTTTCTTGAAAAGCGATTTTCAGTCTAGTGAAGGACTTTTTCAATTGAATTGAGTGCCTGCGTAGGACTGTGATAATCCCTGTAGGTTTCGAAACAGAGATAATTTTCCATCTAGGTGGTCTACGAAAAAAGGACTTAATACGTCAAATTTTGTGCTCAAAATTTAAAATACTCTTGTTCAGTTTCATGAAAAGTGATATTCAGTCTAGTGAAGGACTTTTTCAATTGAGTTGAGAGCCTGCGTAGGACTGTGATAATCCCTGTAGGTTTTGAAACAGAGCTAATTTTCCGTCTAGGTGGTCTACGAAAAAAGCACTTAATACGTCAAATTTTGTGCTCAAAATTTAAAATATTCTTGAGCAGTTTCATGAAAAGTGACATTCAGTCTGGTGAAGGACTTTCTCAAATGAAATGAGGGCCTGCGTAGGATTGTTATAAACTCTGTAGGTTCTGAAACAGAGCTAATTTTTCATCTAGGTGGTCTACGAAAAACGTACTTAACACGTTGTCAAATTTCGAGCTCAAAAAATACTCTTGTGCAGTTTCTTGAAAAGCGATTTTCAGTCTAGTGAAGGACTTTTCCAATTGAATTGAGTGCCTGCGTAGGACTGTGATAATCCCTGTAGGTTTCGAAACAGAGATAATTTTCCATCTAGGTGGTCTACGAAAAAAGGACTTAATACGTCAAATTTTGTGCTCAAAAATTAAAATACTCTTGAGCATTTTCATGAAAAGTGACATTCAGTCTGGTGAAGGAGTTTCTCAAATGAAATGAGGGCCTGCGTAGTACTGTGATAAACTCTGTAGGTTCTGAAACAGAGCTAATTTTCCATCTAGGTGGTCTACGAAAAACGTACTTAATACGTTGTCAAATTTCGAGCTGAAAAAACACTCTTGTGCAGTTTCTTGAAAAGCGATTTTCAGTCTAGTGAAGGACTTTTTCAATTGAATTGAGTGCCTGCGTAGGACTGTGATAATCCCTGTAGGTTTCGAAACAGAGATAATTTTCCATCTAGGTGGTCTACGAAAAAAGGACTTAATACGTCAAATTTTGTGCTCAAAATTTAAAATACTCTTGTTCAGTTTCATGAAAAGTGATATTCAGTCTAGTGAAGGACTTTTTCAATTGAGTTGAGAGCCTGCGTAGGACTGTGATAATCCCTGTAGGTTTTGAAACAGAGCTAATTTTCCGTCTAGGTGGTCTACGAAAAAAGCACTTAATACGTCAAATTTTGTGCTCAAAATTTAAAATATTCTTGAGCAGTTTCATGAAAAGTGACATTCAGTCTGGTGAAGGACTTTCTCAAATGAAATGAGGGCCTGCGTAGGATTGTTATAAACTCTGTAGGTTCTGAAACAGAGCTAATTTTTCATCTAGGTGGTCTACGAAAAACGTACTTAACACGTTGTCAAATTTCGAGCTCAAAAAATACTCTTGTGCAGTTTCTTGAAAAGCGATTTTCAGTCTAGTGAAGGACTTTTTCAATTGAATTGAGGGCCTGCGTAGGACTGTAATAATCCCTGTAGGTTTTGAAACAGAGATAATTTTCCATCTAGATGGTCTACGAAAAAAGGACTTAACACGTTGTCAAATTTCGAGCTCAAAAAATACTCTTGTGCAGTTTCTTGAAAAGCGATTTTCAGTCTAGTGAAGGACTTTTTTAATTGAGATGAGGGCCTGCGTAGGACTGTGATAATCCCTGTAGGTTTTGAAACAGGGATAATTTTCCATCTAGGTGGTCTACGAAAACGTACTTAACACGTTGTCAAATTTCTAGCTCAAAAAATACTCTTGTGCAGTTTCTTGAAAAGCGATTTTCAGTCTAGTGAAGGACTTTTTCAATTGAATTGAGTGCCTGCGTAGGACTGTGATAATCCCTGTAAGTTTCGAAACAGAGATAATTTTCCATCTAGGTGGTCTACGAAAAAAGGACTTAATACGTCAAATTTTGTGCTCAAAAACTAAAATACTCTTGAGCAGTTTCATGAAAAGTGTTATTCAGTCTGGTGAAGGACTTTCTCAAATGAAATGAGGGCCTGCGTAGTACTGTGATAAACTCTGTAGGTTTCGAAACAGAGATAATTTTCCGTCTAGGTGGTCTACGAAAAAAGGACTTAATACGTCAAATTTTGTGCTCAAAATTTAAAATACTCTTGTTCAGTCTCATGAAAAGTGATATTCAGTCTAGTGAAGGACTTTTCAATTGAGTTGAGAGCCTGCTTAGGACTGTGATAATCCCTGTAGGTTTTGAAACAGAGATAATTTTCCGTCTAGGTGGTCTACGAAAAAAGCACTTAATACGTCAAATTTTGTGCTCAAAAATTAAAATACTCTTGAGCAGTTTCATGAAAAGTGACATTCAGTCTGGTGAAGGACTTTCTCAAATGAAATGAGGGCCTGCGTAGTACTGTGATAAACTCTGTAGGTTCTGAAACAGAGCTAAATTTCCATCTAGGTGGTCTACGAAAAACGTACTTAACACGTTGTCAAATTTTGAGCTCAAAAAATACTCTTGTGCAGTTTCTTGAAAAGCGATTTTCAGTCTAGTGAAGGACTTTTTCAATTGAATTGAGTGCCTGCGTAGGACTGTGATAATCCCTGTAGGTTTCGAAACAGAGATAATTTTCCATCTAGGTGGTCTACGAAAAAAGGACTTAATACGTCAAATTTTGTGCTCAAAAATTAAAATACTCTTGAGCAGTTTCATGAAAAGTGTTATTCAGTCTGGTGAAGGACTTTCTCAAATGAAATGAGGGCCTGCGTAGTACTGTGATAAACTCTGTAGGTTTCGAAACAGAGATAATTTTCCGTCTAGGTGGTCTACGAAAAAAGGACTTAATACGTCAAATTTTGTGCTCAAAATTTAAAATACTCTTGTTCAGTCTCATGAAAAGTGATATTCAGTCTAGTGAAGGACTTTTCAATTGAGTTGAGAGCCTGCTTAGGACTGTGGTAATCCCTGTAGGTTTTGAAACAGAGATAATTTTCCGTCTAGGTGGTCTACGAAAAAAGCACTTAATACGTCAAATTTTGTGCTCAAAAATTAAAATACTCTTGAGCAGTTTCATGAAAAGTGACATTCAGTCTGGTGAAGGACTTTCTCAAATGAAATGAGGGCCTGCGTAGTACTGTGATAAACTCTGTAGGTTCTGAAACAGAGCTAAATTTCCATCTAGGTGGTCTACGAAAAACGTACTTAACACGTTGTTAAATTTTGAGCTCAAAAAATACTCTTGTGCAGTTTCTTGAAAAGCGATTTTCAGTCTAGTGAAGGACTTTTTCAATTGAATTGAGTGCCTGCGTAGGACTGTGATAATCCCTGTAGGTTTCGAAACAGAGATAATTTTCCATCTAGGTGGTCTACGAAAAAAGGACTTAATACGTCAAATTTTGTGCTCAAAAATTAAAATACTCTTGAGCAGTTTCATGAAAAGTGTTATTCAGTCTGGTGAAGGACTTTCTCAAATGAAATGAGGGCCTGCGTAGTACTGTGATAAACTCTGTAGGTTTCGAAACAGAGATAATTTTCCGTCTAGGTGGTCTACGAAAAAAGGACTTAATACGTCAAATTTTGTGCTCAAAATTTAAAATACTCTTGTTCAGTCTCATGAAAAGTGATATTCAGTCTAGTGAAGGACTTTTCAATTGAGTTGAGAGCCTGCTTAGGACTGTGGTAATCCCTGTAGGTTTTGAAACAGAGATAATTTTCCGTCTAGGTGGTCTACGAAAAAAGCACTTAATACGTCAAATTTTGTGCTCAAAAATTAAAATACTCTTGAGCAGTTTCATGAAAAGTGACATTCAGTCTGGTGAAGGACTTTCTCAAATGAAATGAGGGCCTGCTAGTACTGTGATAAACTCTGTAGGTTCTGAAACAGAGCTAATTTTCCATCTAGGTGGTCTACGAAAAACGTACTTAACACGTTGTCAAATTTTGAGCTCAAAAAATACTCTTGTGCAGTTTCTTGAAAAGCGATTTTCAGTCTAGTGAAGGACTTTTTCAATTGAATTGAGTGCCTGCGTAGGACTGTGATAATCCCTGTAGGTTTCGAAACAGAGATAATTTTCCATCTAGGTGGTCTACGAAAAAAGGACTTAATACGTCAAATTTTGTGCTCAAAATTTAAAATACTCTTGTTCAGTTTCATGAAAAGTGATATTCAGTCTAGTGAAGGACTTTTTCAATTGAGTTGAGAGCCTGCGTAGGACTGTGATAATCCCTGTAGGTTTTGAAACAGAGATAATTTTCCGTCTAGGTGGTCTACGAAAAAAGCACTTAATACGTCAAATTTTGTGCTCAAACATTAAAATACTCTTGAGCAGTTTCATGAAAAGTGACATTCAGTCTGGTGAAGGACTTTCTCAAATGAAATGAGGGCCTGCGTAGGATTGTGATAATCTCTGTAGGTTCTGAAACAGAGCTAATTTTCCATCTAGGTGGTCTACGAAAAACGTACTTAACACGTTGTCAAATTTCGAGCTCAAAAAATACTCTTGTGCAGTTTCTTGAAAAGCGATTTTCAGTCTAGTGAAGGACTTTTTCAATTGAATTGAGGTCCTGCGTAGGACTGTGATAATCCCTGTAGGTTTTGAAACAGAGATAATTTTCCATCTAGGTGGTCTACGAAAAAAGGACTTAATACGTCAAATTTTGTGCTCAAAATTTAAAATACTCTTGTTCAGTTTCATGAAAAGTGATATTCAGTCTAGTGAAGGACTTTTTCAATTGAGTTGAGGGCCTGCGTAGGACTGTGATAATCCCTGTAGGTTTGAAACAGAGATAATTTTCCGTCTAGGTGGTCTACGAAAAAAGGACTTAATACGTCAAATTTTGTGCTCAAAAATTAAAATACTCTTGAGCAGTTTCATGAAAAGTGACATTCAGTCTGGTGAAGGACTTTCTCAAATGAAATGAGGGCCTGCGTAGGACTGTGATGATCTCTGTAGGTTCTGAAACAGAGCTAATTTTCCATCTAAGTGGTCTACGAAAAACGTACTTAACACGTTGTCAAATTTCGAGCTCAAAAAATACTCTTGTGCAGTTTCTTGAAAAGCGATTATCAGTCTAGTGAAGGACTTTTCCAATTGAATTGAGGGCCTGCGTAGGACTGTGATAATCCCTGTAGGTTTTGAAACAGAGATAATTTTTCATCTAGGTGGTCTACGAAAAAAAGACTTAACACGTTGTCAAATTTCGAGCTCAAAAAATACTCTTGTGCAGTTTCTTGAAAAGCGATTTTCAGTCTAGTGAAGGACTTTTTCAATTAAATTGAGGGCCTGCGTAGGACTGTGATAATCCCTGTAGGTTTTGAAACAGAGATAATTTTCCATCTAGGTGGTCTACGAAAAAAGGACTTAATACGTCAAATTTTGTGCTCAAAATTTAAAATACTCTTGTTCAGTTTCATGAAAAGTGATATTCAGTCTAGTGAAGGACTTTTTCAATTGAGTTGAGGGCCTGCGTAGGACTGTGATAATCCCTGTAGGTTTGAAACAGAGATAATTTTCCGTCTAGGTGGTCTACGAAAAAAGGACTTAATACGTCAAATTTTGTGCTCAAAAATTAAAATACTCTTGAGCAGTTTCATGAAAAGTGACATTCAGTCTGGTGAAGGACTTTCTCAAATGAAATGAGGGCCTGCGTAGGACTGTGATGATCTCTGTAGGTTCTGAAACAGAGCTAATTTTCCATCTAAGTGGTCTACGAAAAACGTACTTAACACGTTGTCAAATTTCGAGCTCAAAAAATACTCTTGTGCAGTTTCTTGAAAAGCGATTATCAGTCTAGTGAAGGACTTTTCCAATTGAATTGAGGGCCTGCGTAGGTCTGTGATAATCCCTGTAGGTTTTGAAACAGAGATAATTTTTCATCTAAGTGGTCTACGAAAAAAAGACTTAACACGTTGTCAAATTTCGAGCTCAAAAAATACTCTTGTGCAGTTTCTTGAAAAGCGATTTTCAGTCTAGTGAAGGACTTTTTCAATTAAATTGAGGGCCTGCGTAGGACTGTGATAATCCCTGTAGGTTTTGAAACAGAGATAATTTTCCATCTAGGTGGTCTACGAAAAAAGGACTTAATACGTCAAATTTTGTGCTCAAAATTTAAAATACTCTTGTTCAGTTTCCTGAAAAGTGATATTCAGTCTAGTGAAGGACTTTTTCAAATGAAATGAGGGTCTACCAAGGAGTGTGATAATTCTGGTAGGTTTTGAAAGAGATCTAATTTTCCATCTAGTTGATCTACGAAAAAAGTACTTAACACATTGTCAAATTCCGAGCTCAAAAAATACTCTTGTGCAGTTTCTTGAAAAGCGTTTTTTAGTCTAGTGAATGTTTTTTTTTCAATTGAAATGAGGGCCTGCGTAGGACTGTGACAATCCTAGTAAGTTATGAAACAGAGATAATTTTCCATCTAGGTGGTCTACGAAAAAAGAACTTAATACGTCAAATTTTGTGCTCAAAATTTAAAATACTCTTGTTCAGTTTCCTGAAAAGTGATATTCAGTCTAGTGAACGACTTTTTCAAAGGAAATGAAGGCCTACCAAGGAGTGTGACAATCCTAGTAAGTTATGAAACAGAGCTAATTTTCCATCTAGGTGATCTACGAAAAACGTACTTAACAAGTTGTCAAATTTCGAGCTCAAAAAATACTCTTGTGCTGTTTCATGAAAAGCGATTTTCAGGTTAGTGAAGGACTTTTTCAATTGAGTTGAGGGCCTGCGTTGGACTGTAAAATTTTTTTAGGTTCTCAAACAGAGCTAGTTTTCCATATAGGTGGTCAACGAAAAAAGTTGTTAACACGTCAAATTTTGAGCTCAAAATTTAAAATACTCTTGTGCATTTTCATGAAAAGTGATATTCAGTCTAGTGAAGGACTTTTTCAAATGAAATGAGGGTCTAAAAAGCAGTTTGATAATCCTAGTAAGTTTTGAAACAGAGCTAATTTTCCATCTAGGTGATCTACGAAAAACGTACTTAACACGATGTCAAATTCGAGCTAAAAAAAAACTCTAGTGCAGTTTCATGAAAAGCGATTCTCAGTCTAGTGAAGGATTTTTTCAAATGAATTGAGGGCCTGCGTATGATTGTGAAAATCCTAGTAGGTTCTGAAACAGAGATAACTTTCCATCTAGGTGATCTAGGAAAAAAGTACACAACACATTGTCAAATTCCGAGCTCAAAAAATACTCTTGTGCAGTTTCTTGAAAAGCGATTTTCAGTCTAGTGAAGGTTTTTTTTTCAATTGAACTGAGGGCCTCCGTAGAAGTGTGTCATTCCTGTTAGGTTCTGAAACAGGTATATTTTTCCACTCAGGAGGTCTACGAAAAAAGTGGTTAACACGTCAAATTTTGAGCTCAAAAACTAAAATACTCTTGCGCAGTTTCATGAAAAGTGATATTCAGTCTAGTGAAGGATTTTCTCAAATGGAATGAGGGTCTACCAAGGAGTTTGATAATCCTAGTAGGTTATAAAACAGACCTAATTTTCCATCTAGGTGATATGCGATAAAAAATACTTAACACGTCAAATTTTGAGCTCGAAAATTAAAATACTCTTGTGCAGTTTCATGAAAAGTGATATTTAGTCTAGTCAAGGACTTTTTCAAATGAAATAAGGGCCTTGCAAGGAGTGTGATAACCCTAGTAGGGTATGAAACAGAACTAATTTTCCATCTAGGTGATCTAGGAAGAAAGTACCCAACACGTTGTCAAACTTCAAGCTCAAAAAATACTCTTGTGCAATTTCATGAAAAGTGATATTCAGTCTAGTGAAGGAGAATTTCAAATCCAATGAGGGTCTACCAAGGAGTGTGATAATCCTATTAAGTTATGAAACAGAGCTATTTTTCCATCTAGGTGATCTACGAAAAACGTACTCAACAAGTTGTCAAATTTCGAGCTAAAAATCTCCTGTGCAGTTTCTTGAAAAGCGATTTTCAGTCTAGTGAAGAACTTTTTCAATTGAAATGAGGGCCTGTGTAGTTGTAGTGTGACGTTCCCGGTAGGTTCTGAAGCAGAGATATTTTTCGATCTAGGTGGTCTACGAAAAAAGTAGTTAACACGTCAATTTTTGATCTCAAAAATTAGAAAAATCTTGTGCACTTTCATGAAAAGTGTTATTCAGTCTGGTTGAAGGACTCTTCCAAATGAAATGAGGGTCTACCAAAGAATGTGATAATCCTAGTAGGCAATGAAACAGAGCTAAATTTCCATCTAGGTGATCTACGAAAAACGTACTTAACACGTTGTCAAATTTCGAGCTAAAAAAAAACTCCTGTGCAGTTTCTTGAAAAGCGGTTTTCAGTATGGTGAAAAACTTTTCAATTGAAATGAGGGCCTGCGTAGTAGTGTGACATTGCTGGTAGGTTCTGAAGCAGAGATATTTTTCAATCTAGGTGGTCTACGAAAAAATTACCTGACACGTCAAATTTTGATCTCAAAAATTAAAATACTCCTGTGCAGTTTCATGAAAAGTGATATTCAGTCTAGTGAAGGAGTTTTTCAAATGAAAAGAGGGCCTCCGTAGTAGTGTAATATTCCTGGTAAGTTCTGAAACAGAGATATTTTTCCATCTATGTGGTCTACGAAAAGTGGTTAACACGTCAAATTTTGAGCTCAAAAATTAAAATACTCTTGCGCAGTTTCATGAAAAGTGATATTCAGTCTAGTGAAGGACTTTCTCAAATGAAACGAGGGAATACCAAGGAGTGTGAGAATCCTAGTAGGTTTTGAAACAGATCTAATTTCCATCTTTTTGATCTACGAAAAAAGTACTTAACACATTGTCAAATTCCGAGCTCAAAAAATACTATTGTGCAGTTTCTTGAAAAGCGGTTTTCAGTCTAGTGAAAATTTTTTTCAATTGAAAAGAGGGCGTGCGTAGTAGTGTGACATTCCTGGTAGGTTCTGAAGCAGAGATATTTTTCCATCTAGGTGGTCTACGAAAAAAGTAGTTACTACGTCAAATTTTGATCTTAAAAATTAAAATACTCTTGTGCAGTTTCATGAAAAGTGACATTCAGTCTAGTGAAGGACTCTTTCGAATGAAATGAGGTTCTACCAAAGAATGTGATAATCCTAGTAGGAAATGAAACAGAGCTAATTTTCCATCTAGGTGGTCTACGAAAAAAGTGGTCAACACGTCAAATTTTGAGCTCAAAAACAAAAATACTCTTGCGCAGTTTTATGAAAAGTGATATTCAGTCTAGTGAAGGACTTTTTCAAATGAAATAAGGGCCTACCAAGGAGTGTGATAATCCTAGTAGGTTATGAAACAGAGCTAATTTTCCATCTAGGTGATCTAGGAAAAAAGTACACAACACGTTGTCAAATTTCGAGCTCAAAAAATACTCTTGTGCAGTTTCATGAAAAGCGATTTTCAGTCTAGTGGAGGACTTTTTCAATTGAAATGAGGGCCTGCGTAGGACTGTGATAATCTTAGTAGATTCTGAAACAGAGATATTTTTCCATCTAGGTGGTCTACGAAAAAATGAGTTAACACGTCAAATTTTGAGCTCAAAACTCAAAATACACTTGTGCAGTTTCATGAAAAGTGATATTCAGTCTAGTGAAGGACTATTTCAAATCAAATGAGGGTCTACCAAGGAATGTGATAATCCTAGTAAGTTATGAAATAGAGCTAATTTTCCATCTAGGTGATCTACGAAAAACGTACTTAACAAGTTGTCAAATTTCGAGCTAAAAAAACTCCTGTGCAGCTTCTTGAAAAGCGATTTTCAGTACAGAGAAGGACTTTTTCAATTGAAATGAGGGCGTGCGTAGTAGTGGGACTTTCCTGGTAGGTTCTGAAGCAGAGATATTTTTCCATCTAGGTGGTCTACGAAAAAAGTAGTTAACACGTCAAATTTTGATCTCAAAAATTAAAATACTTTTGTGCAGATTCATGAAAAGTGATATTCAGTCTAGTGAAGGACTTTTTCAAATGAAATGAGGGTCTACCAAAGAATGTGATAATCTTAGCAGGAAATGAAAAAGAGCTAGTTTTCCATCTAGGTGATCTACGAAAAACGTACTTAACACGTTGTCAAATTTCGAGCTAAAAAAAATCCTGTGCAGATTCTTGAAAAGCGGTTTTCAGTCTAGTGAAAAGCTTTTTCAATTGAAATGAGGGCCTGCGTAGTAGTGTGACAATGCTGGTAGGTTCTGAAGCAGAGATATTTTTCACTCTAGGTGGTCTACGAAAAAATATATTGACACGTCAAATTTTGATCTCAAAAATTAAAATACTTTTGTGCAGTTTCACGAAAAGTGATATTCAGTCTAGTGAAGGACTTTTTCAAATGAAATGAGGGTCTACCAAATGAAACAGAGCTAATTTTCCATCTGGGTGATTTACGAAAAAAGTACTTAACACGTTGTCAAATTTCGAGCTCAAAAAATACTCTTGTGCTGTTTCATGAAAAGCGATTTTCAGTTTAGTGAAGGACTTTTTCAATTGAGTTGAGGGCCTGCGTAGGACTGAAAAATCCCTGTAGGTTTTAAAACAGAGATAATTTTCCATCTAGGTGGTCTATGAAAAAAGGACTTAATACGTTGTCAAATTTCGAGCTCAAAAAATACTCTTGTGCTGTTTCATGAAAAGCGATTTTCAGTTTAGTGAAGGACTTTTTCAATTGAGTTGAGGGCCTGCGTAGGACTGTAAAAATCCCTGTAGGTTTTGAAACAGAAATAATTTTCCATCTAGGTGGTCAACGAAAAAAGTTGTTAACACGTCAAAAGTTGAGCTCAAAAAATAAAATACTCTTGCGCAGTTTCATGAAAAGTGATATTCAGTCTAGTGAAGGACTTTCTCAAATGAAACGAGGGTCTACCAAGGAGTATGAGAATCCTAGTAAGTTTTGAAACAGATCTAATTTTCCATCTATTCGATCTACGAAAAAAGTACTTAACACATTGTCAAATTCCGAGCTCAAAAAAACTATTGTGCAGTCTCTTGAAAAGCGATTTGCAGTCTAGTGAAGGTTTTTTTTCAATTGAAATGAGGGCCTCCGTAGTAGTGTGACATTCTTGGTAGGTTCTGAAACAGGTATATTTTTCCATCTAGGTGGTCTACGAAAAAAATGAGTTAACACGTCAAATTTTGAGCTCAAAACTTAAAATACACTTGTGCAGTTTCATGAAAAGTGATATTCAGTCTAGTGAAGGACTAGTTCAAATCAAATGAGCGTCTACCAAGGAGTGTGATAATCCAAGTAAATATGAAACAGAGCTAATGTTCCATCCAGGTGATCTACGAAAAACGTACTTAACAAGTTGTCAAATTTCGAGCCAAAAAAAAAAAACTCCTGTGCAGTTTCTTGAAAAGCGATTTTTAGTCTAGTGAAGGACTTTTTCAATTGAAAAGAGGGCGTGCGTAGTAGTGTGACATTCCTGGTAGGTTCTGAAGCAGAGATATTTTTCCATCTAGGTGGTCTACGAAAAAAGTAGTTACTACGTCAAATCTTGATCTCAAAAATTAAAATACTCTTGTGCAGTTTCATGAAAAGTGACATTCAGTCTAGTGAAGGACTCTTTCGAATGAAATGAGGGTCTACCAAAGAATGTGATAATCCTAGTAGGCAATGAAACAGAGCTAATTTTCCATCTAGGTGATCTACAAAAAACGTACTTAAAACGTTGTCAAATTTCGAGCTAAAAAAAGATCCTGTGCAGTTTCTTGAAAAGCGGTTTTCAGTCTAGTGAAAATTTTTTTCAATTGAAAAGAGGGCGTGCGTAGTAGTGTGACATTCCTGGTAGGTTCTGAAGCAGAGATATTTTTCCATCTAGGTGGTCTACGAAAAAAGTAGTTACTACGTCAAATTTTGATCTTAAAAATTAAAATACTCTTGTGCAGTTTCATGAAAAGTGACATTCAGTCTAGTGAAGGACTCTTTCGAATGAAATGAGGTTCTACCAAAGAATGTGATAATCCTAGTAGGAAATGAAACAGAGCTAATTTTCCATCTAGGTGATCTACGAAAAAAGTACTTAACACGTTGTCAAATTTCGAGCTCAAAGAATACTCTTGTGCTGTTTCATGAAAAGCGATTTTCAGTTTAGTGAAGGACATTTTCAATTGAGTTGAGGGCCTGCGTGGGACTATGATAATTTTTGTAGGTTCTAAAACAGAGATAGTTTTCCATCTAGGTGGTCAACGAAAAAAGTTGTTAACACGTCAAATTTTGAGCTCGAAAATTAAAATCCTCTTGTGCATTTTCATGAAAAGTGATATTCAGTCTAGTGAAGGACTTTTTCAAATGAAATGAGGGTCTAACAAGCAGTTTGATAATCCTAGTAAGTTTTGAAACAGAGATAATTTTCATTCTAGATGATCTACGAAAAACGTACTTAACAAGTTGTCAAATTTCGAGCTCAAAAAATACTCTTGTGCTGTTTCATGAAAAGCGATTTTCAGTTTAGTGAAGGACATTTTCAATTGAGTTGAGGGCCTGCGTGGGACTATGATAATTTTTGTAGATTCTGAAGCAGAGGTATTTTTCCATCTAGATAGTCTACGAAAAAAGTAGTTAACACGTCAGATTTTGAGCTCAAAAATTAAAATGTTCTTGTGCATTTTCATGAAAAGTGATATTCAGTCTAGTGAAGGACTTCTTCAAATGAAATGAGGGTCTAACAAGCAGTTTGATAATCCTAGTAAGTTTTGAAATAGAGATAAATTTCCATCTAGGTGATCTACGAAAAACGTACCTAACACGTTGTCAAATTTCGAGCTAAAAAAAATCCTGTGCAGTTTCTTGAAAAGCGGTTTTCAGTCTAGTGAAAAACTTTTCAATTGAAATGAGGGCCTGCGTAGTAGTGTGTCATTGCTGGTAGGTTCTGAAGCTGAGATATTTTTCAATCTAGGTGGTCTACGAAAAAATTACTTGACAAGTAAAATTTTGATCTCAAAAATTAAAATACTTTTGTGCAGTTTCATGAAAAGTGATATTCAGTCTAGTGAAGGACTTTTTCAAATGAAATGAGGGTCTACCAAATGAAACAGAGCTAAGTTTCCATCTAGGTGATCTACGAAAAAAGTACTTAACACGTTGTCAATTTTCGAGCTCAAAAAATACTCTTGTGCTGTTTCAAGAAAAGCGATTTTCAGTTTAGTGAAGGACATTTTCAATTGAGTTGAGGGCCTGCGTGGGACTATAATAATTTTTGTAGGTTCTGAAACAAAGATAAATTTCCATCTAGGTGGTCAACGAAAAAACTTGTTAACACGTCAAATTTTGAGCTCAAAAATTAAAATACTCTTGTGCATTTTCATGAAAAGTGATATTCAGTCTAGTGAAGGACTTTTTCAAAAGAAATGAGGGTCTAACAAGCAGTTTGATAATCCTAGTAAGTTTTGAAACAGAGCTAATTTTCCATCTAGGTGATTTACGAAAGATGTACTTAACAAGTTGTCAAATTCCGAGCTCAAAAAATACTCTTGTGCTGTATCATGAAAAGCGATTTTCAGTCTAGTGAAGAACTTTTTCAATTGAGTTGAGGGCCAGCGTGGGACTGTAAAAATTTTTGTAGGTTCTCAAACAGAGCTAATTTTCCATATAGGTGATCTACGAAAAAGTACTTAACACGTTGTCAAATTTCGAGCTCAAAAAATACTCTTGCGCTGTTTCATGAAAAGCGATTTTCAGTCTAGTGAAGAACTTTTTCAATTGAGTTGAGGGCCTGCGTGGGACTGTAATAATTTTTGTAGGTTCTGAAACAGAAATAATTTTCCATCCAGCTGGTCTACGAAAAAAGTTGTTAACACGTCAAATTTTGAGCTCAAAAATTAAAATACTCTTGTGCATTTTCATGAAGAGTGATATTCAGTCTAGTGAAGGACTTTTTCAAATGAAATGAGGGTCTAACAAGGAGTTTGATAAACCTAGTAAGTCTTGAGACGGAGCTATTTTTCCATCTAGGTGATCTACGAAAAACGTAGTTGACACGATGTCAAAGTTCGAGCTCAAAAAATACTCTTGTGCAGTTTCATGAAAAGCGATTTTCAGTCTAGTGAAGAACTTTTTCAATTGAGTTGAGGGCCTGCGTGGGCCTCTAATAATTTTCAAATTTTGTAGGTTCTCAAACTGAGCTAATTTGCCATCTAGGTGATCTACGAAAAAAGTACTTAACACATTGTCAAATTTCGAGCTCAAAAAATACTCTTGTGCTGTTTCATGAAAAGCGATTTTCAGTCTAGTGAAGAACTTTTTCAATTGAGTTGAGGGCCTGCGTGGGACTGTAATAATTTTTGTAGGTTCTGAAACATAGCTAATTTTCCATCTAGGTGGTCTACGAAAAAAGTTGCTAACACGTCAAATTTTGAGCTCAAAAATTAAAATACTTCTGTGCATTTTCATGAAGAGTTATAATCAGTCTAGTGAAGGACTTTTTCAAATTAAATGAGGGTCTAACAAGGAGTTTGATAGACCTAGTAAGTTTTGAAACGGAGCTATTTTTCCATCTAGGTGATCTACGAAAAACGTTGTTAACACGATGTCAAAGTTCGAGCTCAAAAAATACTCTTGTGCAGTTCCATGAAAAACGATTTTCAGTATAGAGAAGGATTTTTTCAATTGAGTTGAGGGCCTGCGTGGTACTGTAATAATTTTTGTAGGTTCTCAAACAGAGCTAACTTTCCATCTAGATGGTTTACGAAAAAAGCACTTAACACGATGTCAAAGTTCGAGCTCAAAAAATACTCTTGGACAGTTTCATCAAAAACGATTTTCAGTCTAGTGAAGAACTTTTTCAAATGAGTTGAGGGCATGCGTGGGACTGTAATAATTTTTAATTTTTTAGGTTCTCAAACAGAGCTAATTTTCCATCTAGGAGATCGACAAAAAAGTACTTAACACGTTGTCAAATTTCGAGCTCAAAAAATACTCTTGTGCTGATTGAGTTGAGGGCATGCGTGGGACTGTAATAATTTTTGTAGGTTCTGAAATAGAGATAATTTTCCATCAAGGTGGTCTACAAAAAAAGTTGCTAACACGTCAAACTTTGAGCTCAAAAATTAAAATACTCCTGTGCATTTTCATGAAGAGTGATATTCAGTCTATTGAAGGACTTTTTCAAATGAAATGAGGGTCTAACAAGGAGTTTGATAAACCTAGTAAGTTTTGAAACGGAGCTAATTTTCCATCTAGGTGATCTACGAAAAACCTAGTTAACACGATGTCAAAGTTCGAGCTCAAAAATACTCTTGTGCAGTTCCATGAAAAGCGATTTTCAGTCTAGAGAAGGACTTTTTCAACTGAAATGAGGGCCTGCGTATGACTGTGATAATCCTAGTAGGTTCTGAAACAGATATAGTTTTTCATCTAGGTGGTCTACGAAAAAAGTAGTTAACACGTTGTCAAATTTCGAGCTCAAAAAATACTCTTGTGCTGTTTCACGAAAAGCGATTTTCAGTCTAGTGAAGAAAATTTTCAATTGAGTTGAGGGACTGCGTGGGAATGTAATCGTTTTTGTAGGTCATGAAACAGAGATAATTTTCCATCTAGATGGTCTACGAAAAAAGTTGTTAACACGTCATATTTTGAGCTAATAAAAATAAAATACTCTTGTGCATTTTCATGAAAAGTGATATTCAGTCTAGTGAAGGACTTTTTCAAATGAAATTGGGGTTTAACAAAGAGTTTGATAAACGTAGTAAGTTTTGAAACGGAGCTAATTTTCCATCTAGGTGATCTACGAAAAACGTAGTTAACACGATGTCAAAGTTCGAGCTCAAAAAAAACTCTTGTGCAGTTTCATGAAAAGCGATTTTCAGTCTAGTGAAGGAATTTTTCAATTGAATTGAGGGTCTGCGTATGACTGTGATAATCCTAGTAGGTTCTGAAACAGATATAGTTTTCCATCTAGGTGGTCTACGAAAAAAGTAGTTAACACGTCAAATTTTGAGCTCAAAAATTAGAATACTCTTGTGCAGTTTCATGAAAAGTGATTTTCAGTCTAGTGAAGGTCTTTTTCAATTGAATTGAGGGCCTGCGTATGACTGTGATAATCCTAGTAGGTTCTGAAACAGAAATAATTTTCCATCTACGTGGTCTACGAAAAAAGTAGTTAACACGTCAAATTTTGAGCTCAAAAATTAAAATACTCTTGTGCAGGTTCATGAAAAGTGATATTCAGTCTAGTGAAGGACTTTTTCAAATGAAATGAGGGTCTACCAAGGAGTTTGATAATCCTAGTAGGTTTTAAAACAGAGCTAATTTTCCATCTAGGTGATCTACGAAAAACTACTTTACACGTTGTCAAACTTCGACCTCAAAAAATACTCTTGTCCAGTTTCATGAAAAGCGATTTTCAGTCTAGTGAAGGACTTTTTCAATTGAATCGAGGGCCTGCGTGGGTTTGTGATAATCTTTGTAGCTACTGAAAGAGAGATAATTTTCCATCTAGGTGGTCTACGAAAAAAGTAGTTAACACGTCAATTTTTGAGATCAAAAATTAAAATACTCTTGTGCAGTTTCATGAAAAGTGATATTCAGTCTAGTGAAGAACTTTTTCAAATGAAATGAGGGTCTACCAAGGAGTTTGATAATTCTAGTAGGTTATGAAACAGAGCTGAATTTCCATCTATGTGATCTACGAAAAAAGTACTTAACACGAAGTCAGATTTCGAGCACAAAAAATACTCTTGTCCTGTTTCATGAAAAACGATTTTCAGTCTAGTGAAGGACTTTTTCAATTGAATCGAGGGCCTGCGTGGGTATGTGATAATCTTTGTAGCTACTGAAACAGAGATAACATTCCATCTAGGTGGTCTACGAAAAAAGTAGTTAACACGTCAAATTTTGAGTTCAAAAATTAAAATACTCTTGTGCATTTTCATGAAAAGTGATATTCAGACAGGTGAACGACATTTTCAAATGAAATGAGGGCCTACCAAGGAGTTTGATAATCCTAGTAGGTTATGAAACAGAGGTATTTTTCCATCTAGGTGATCTACGAAAAACGTACTTAACACGTTGTCAAAATTCGAGCTCAAAAATACTCTTGTCCTGTTTCGTGAAAAGCGATTTTCAGTCTAGTGAAGGGCTTTTTCAATTGAATCGAGGGCCTGCGTGGGTATGTCATAATCTTTGTAGCTACTGAAACAGAGATAATTTTCCATCTAGGTGGTCTACGAAAAAAGTATTTAACAGGTCAAATTTTGAGTTCAAAAATTAAAATACTCTTGTGCATTTTCATGAAAGTGATATTCAGACTAGTGAACGACAATTTCAAATGAAATGAGGGTCTACCAAGGAGTTTGATAATCCTAGTAGGTTATGAAACAGAGGTATTTTTTCATCTAGGTGGTCTACGAAAAACGTACTTAACACGTTGTCAAAATTCGAGCTCAAAAAAACTCTTATGCAGTTTCATGAAAAGCGATTTTCGGTCTAGTGAAAGACTTTTTCAATTGAATTGAGCTCCTGCGTGGATATGTGATAATCTTTGTAGCTACTGAAACAGAGATAATTTTGCATCTAGGTGGTCTACGAAAAAAGTAGTTAACACGTCATATTTTGAGCTCAAAAATTAAAATACTCTTGTTCAGTTTCATGAAAAGTGATATTCAGTCTAGTGAAGGAATTTTTCAAATGAAATGAGGGTCTACCAAGGAGTGTGATAATCCTAGTAGGTTAAGAAACAGAGCTAATTTTCCATCAAGGTGATCTACGAAAAACGTACTTAACACGTTGTCAAATTTCGGGCTCAAAAATACTCCTGTGCAGTTTCTTGAAGAGCGATTTTCAGTCTAGTGAAGGACATTTTCAATTGAATCGAGGGCCTGCGTGGGTATGTGCTAATCCTTGTAGCTACTGAAACAGAGATAATTTTCCATCTAGGTGGTCTACGATAAAAGTAGTTAACACGTCAAATTTTGAGCTCAAAAATTAAAATACTCTTGTGCGTTTTCATGAAAAGTGATATTCAGACTAGTGAACGACATTTTCAAATCAAATGAGGGTCTACCAAGGAGTTTGATAATCCTAGTAGGTTATGAAAAAGAGGTGATTTTTCATCTAGGTGATCTACGAAAAACGTACTTAACACGTTGTCAAAATTCGAGCTCAAAAAACACTCTTGTGCAGTTTCATGAAAAGCGATTTTCAGTCTAGTGAAGGACTTTTTCAATTGAATTGAGGGCGTGCGTGGGTATGTAATAATTTTTGTAGCTACTGAAACAGAGATAATTTTCCATCTAAGTGGTCTACGAAAAAAGTAGTTTACACGTCAAAATTTGAGCTCAAAAATTAAAATACTCTTGTTCAGTTTCATGAAAAGTGATATTCAGTCTAGTGAAGGAATTTTTCAAATGAAATGAGGGTCTACCAAGGAGTGTGATAATCCTAGTAGGTTATGAAACAGAGCTAGTTTTCCATCAAGGTGATCTACGCAAAACGTACTTAACACGTTGTCAAAATTCGAGCTCAAAAAATACTCTTGTGCAGTTTCATGAAAAGCGATTTTCAGTCTAGTGAAGGACTTTTTCAATTGAATTGAGGGCGTGCGTGGGTATGTGATAATTCCTGTAGCTACTGAAACAGAGATAATTTTCCATCTAAGTGGTCTACGAAAAAAGTAGTTAACACGTCAAATTTTGAGCTCAAATATTAAAATACTCTTGTTCAGTTTCATGAAAAGTGATATTCAGTCTAGTGAAGGAATTTTTCAAATGAAATGAGGGTCTACCAAGGAGTGTGATAATCCTAGTAGGTTATGAAACAGAGCTAATTTTCCATCAAGGTGATCTAGGAAAAAAGTACACAACACGTTGTCAAATTTCGAGCTCAAAAAAAACTCTTGTGCAGTTTCATGAAAAGCGATTTTCAGTCTAGTGAAGGACTTTTTCAATTGAATTGAGGGCGTGCGTGGGTATGTGATAATTTTTGTAGCAACTGAAACAGAGATAATTTTCCATTTAAGTGGTCTACGAAAAAAATAGTTAACACGTCAAAATTTGAGCTCAAAAATTAAAATACTCTTGTTCAGTTTCATGAAAAGTGATATTCAGTCTAGTGAAGGACTTTTTCAAATGAAATGAGGGTCTACCAGAGAGTGTGATAATCCTAGTAGATTATGAAACAGAGGTAATTTTTCATCTAGGTGATGTACGAAAAACGTACTTAACACGTTGTCAAAATTCGAGCTCAAAAAATACTCTTGTGCAGTTTCATGAAAAGCGATTTTCAGTCTAGTGAAGGACTTTTTCAATTGAATCGAGGGCCTGCGTGGGTATGTGATAATCTTTGTAGCTACTGAAACAGAGATAAATTTTCATCTAGGTGGTCTACGAAAAAAGTAGTTAATACGTCAAATTTTGAGCTCAAAAATTAAAATACTCTTGTGGAGTTTCCTGAAAAGTGATATTCAGACTAGTGACCGACATTTTCAAATGAAATGAGGGTCTAACAAGGAGTTTGATAATCCTAGTAGGTTATGAAACAGAGGTAATTTTTCATCTAGGTGATCTACGAAAAACGTACTTAACACGTTGTCAAAATTCGAGCTCAAAAAATACTCTTGTGCAGTTTCATGAAAAGCGATTTTCAGTCTAGTGAAGGACTTTTTCAATTGAATTGAGGGCCTGCGTGGGTATGTGACAATCTTTGTAGCTACTGAAACAGAGATAATTTTCCATCTAGGTGGTCTACGAAAAAAGTAGTTAACACGTCAAATTTTGAGCTCAAAAATTAAAATACTCTTGTTCAGTTTCATGAAAAGCGATATTCAGTCTAGTGAAGAATTTTTTCAAATGAAATGAGGGTCTACCAAGGAGTTTGATAATCCTAGTACGTTATGAAACAGTGCTAAATTTTTATCTAGGTGATCTACGAAAAAAGTACTTAACAGAATGTCAAATTTCGAGCTCAAAAATATTCTTGTGCAGTTTCATGAAAAGTGATTTGCAGTCTAGTAAAGGACTGTTTCAACTGAAATAAGGGCCTGCGAAGGACTGTGATAATCTTCGTAGATTCTGAAACAAAGATAATTTTCCGTCTAGGTGGTCTACGAAAAAAGTACTTAACACGTCAAATTTTGAGCTCAAAAATTAAAATACTCTTGTTCAGTTTCATGAAAAGCGATATTCAGTCTAGTGAAGAACTTTTTCAAATGAAATGAGGGTCTGCCAAGGAGTTTGATAATCCTAGTAGGTTATGAAACAGAGCTAATTTTCCATCAGGGTGTTCTACGAAAAAACTACTTTACACGTTGTCAAATTTCGAGCTCAAAAAATACTCTTGTCCTGTTTCATGAAAAGCGATTTTGAGTCTAGTGAAGGACTTTTTCAATTGAATCAATGCCTGCGTGGGAATGTGATAACCTTTGGAGCTACTGAAACAGAGATAATTTTCCATATAGGTGGTCTACGAAAAAAGTAGTTAACACGTCAAATTTTGAGCTCAAAAATTAAAATACTCTTGTTCAGTTTCATGAAAAGCGACCTTCAGTCTAGTGAAGAACGTTTTTCAAACGAAATGAGGGTCTACCAAGGAGTTTGATAATCCTTCCTAGTAGGTTATGAAACAGAGCTAATTTTTTATCTAGGTGATCTACGAAAAAAGTACTTGACACGTTGTCAAATTTCGAGCTCAAAAAATACTCTTGTGCAGTTTCACGAAAAGTGATTTTCAGTCTGGTGAAGGACTGTTTCAACTGAATTAAGGGCTGCGTAGGACTGTGATAATCTTCGTAGATTCTGAAACAAAAAAATTTCCGTCCAGGTGGTCTACAAAAAAAGTAGTTAACACGTCAAATTTTGAGCTCAAAAATTAAAGTTTTCTTGTGCAGTTTCATGAAAAGTGATATTCAGTCTAGTGAAGAACTTTTTCAAATGAAATGAGGGTCTGCCAAGAAGTTTGATAATCCTAGTAGATTATGAAACAGAGCTAATTTTCCATCTAGGTGGTCTACGAAAAAACTACTTTACACGTTGTCAAATTTCGAGCTCAAAAAATACTCTTGTCCTGTTTCATGAAAAGCGATTTTCAGTCTAGTGAAGGACTTTTTCAATTGAATCAATGCCTGCGTGGGTATTTGATAATCTTTGTAGCTACTGAAACAGTTATAATTTTCCATCTAGGTGGTCTACGAAAAAAAGTAGTTAGCACGTCAAATTTTTAGCTCAAAAATTAAAATACTCTTGTGCATTTTCATGAAAAGTGATATTCAGTCTAGTGAACGACTTTTTCAAATGAAACGAGGGTCTACCAAGGAGTGTGATAATCCTAGTAGGTTATGAAACAGGGCTAATTTTCCATCAATGTGATCTACGAAAAACGTAATTAACACGTTGTCAAATTTCGAGCTCAAAAACACTCCTGTGCAGTTTCTTGAAAAGCGATTTCCAGTCTAGTGAAGGACTTTTTCAATTGAATTGAGGTCCTGCCTGGGTATGTGATAATCTTTTTAGCTACTGAAACAGTTATAATTTTCCATCTAGGTGGTCTACGAAAAAAAGTAGTTAACACGTCAAATTTTTAGCTCAAAAATTAAAATACTCTTGTGCATTTTCATGAAAAGTGATATTCAGTCTAGTGAACGACTTTTTCAAATGAAACGAGGGTCTACCAAGGAGTGTGATAATCCTAGTAGGTTATGAAACAGGGCTAATTTTCCATCAATCTGATCTACGAAAAACGTAATTAACACGTTGTCAAATTTCGAGCTCAAAAACACTCCTGTGCAGTTTCTTGAAAAGCGATTTCCAGTCTAGTGAAGGACTTTTTCAATTGAATTGAGGTCCTGCGTGGGTATGTGATAATCTTTTTAGCTACTGAAACAGATATAAGTTTCCATCTAGGTGGTCTACGAAAAAAGTAGTTAACACGACAAATTTTGAGCTCAAAAATTAAAATACTCTTGTTCAGTTTCATGAAAAGTGATATTCAGTCTAGTGAAGGACTTTTTCAAATGAAATGAGGGTCTACCAAGAAGGAGTGTGATAATCCTAGTAGGTTATGAAACAGGGCTAATTTTCCATCAATGTGATCTACCAAAAACGTAAATAACACGTTGTCAAATTTCGAGCTCAAAAATTAAAATACTCTTGTGCATTTTCATGAAAAGTGATATTCAGTCTAGTGAACGACTTTTTCAAATGAAATGAGGGTCTACCAAGGAGTGTGATAATCCTAGTAGGTTATGAAACAGGGCTAATTTTCCATCAATGTGATCTACGAAAAACGTAATTAACACGTTGTCAAATTTCGAGCTGAAAAACACTCCTGTGCAGTTTCTTGAAAAGCGATTTCCAGTCTAGTGAAGGACTTTTTCAATTGAATTGAGGTCCTGCGTGGGTATGTGATAATCTTTTTAGCTACTGAAACAGATATAAGTTTCCATCTAGGTGGTCTACGAAAAAAGTAGTTAACACGTCAAATTTTGAGCTCAAAAGTTAAAATACTCTTGTTCAGTTTCATGAAAAGTGATATTCAGTCTAGTGAAGAACTTTTTCAAATGAATTGAGGGTCTGCCAGGGAGTTTGATAATCCTAGTAGGTTATGAAACAGAGATAATTTTTTATCATGGTGATCTACGAAAAACGTAATTAACACGTTGTCAAATTTCGAGCTCAAAAATACTACTGTGCAGTTTCATGAAAAGCGATTTCCAGTCTAGTGAAGGACTTTTTCAATTGAATTGAGGGCCGGCGTGGGTATGTAATAATCTTTGTAGCTACTGAAACAGAGATAAGTTTCCATCTAGGTGGTCTACGAAAAAAGTAGTTAACACGTCAAATTTTGAGCTCAAAAGTTAAAATACTCTTGTTCATTTTCATGAAAAGTGATATTCAGTCTAGTGAAGGACTTTTTCAAATGAAATGAGGGTCTACCAAGAAGGAGTGTGATAATCCTAGTAGGTTATGAAACAGGGCTAATTTTCCATCAATGTGATCTACCAAAAACGTAATTAACACGTTGTCAAATTTCGAGCTCAAAAATTAAAATACTCTTGTGCATTTTCATGAAAAGTGATATTCAGTCTAGTGAACGACTTTTTCAAATGAAATGAGGGTCTACCAAGGAGTGTGATAATCCTAGTAGGTTATGAAACAGGGCTAATTTTCCATCAATGTGATCTACGAAAAACGTAATTAACACGTTGTCAAATTTCGAGCTCAAAAACACTCCTGTGCAGTTTCTTGAAAAGCGATTTCCAGTCTAGTGAAGGACTTTTTCAATTGAATTGAGGTCCTGCGTGGGTATGTGATAATCTTTTTAGCTACTGAAACAGATATAAGTTTCCATCTAGGTGGTCTACGAAAAAAGTAGTTAACACGTCAAATTTTGAGCTCAAAAGTTAAAATACTCTTGTTCAGTTTCATGAAAAGTGATATTCAGTCTAGTGAAGAACTTTTTCAAATGAATTGAGGGTCTGCCAGGGAGTTTGATAATCCTAGTAGGTTATGAAAAAGAGATAATTTTTTATCATGGTGATCTACGAAAAACGTAATTAACACGTTGTCAAATTTCGAGCTCAAAAATACTCCTGTGCAGTTTCATGAAAAGCGATTTCCAGTCTAGTGAAGGACTTTTTCAATTGAATTGAGGGCCTGCGTGGGTATGTAATAATCTTTGTAGCTACTGAAACAGAGATAAGTTTCCATCTAGGTGGTCTACGAAAAAAGTAGTTAACACGTCAAATTTTGAGCTCAAAAGTTAAAATACTCTTGTTCAGTTTCATGAAAAGTGATATTCAGTCTAGTGAAGAACTTTTTCAAATGAATTGAGGGTCTGCCAAGGAGTTTGATAATCCTAGTAGGTTATGAAACAGAGCTAATTTTTCATCTAGGTGATCTACGAAAAACGTACTTAACACGTTGTCAAAATTCGAGCTCAAAAACACTCTTGTGCGGTTTCTTGAAAAGCGATTTCCAGTCTAGTGAAGGACTTTTTCAATTGAATTGAGGTCCTGCGTGGGTATGTGATAATCTTTTTAGCTACTGAAACAGATATAAGTTTCCATCTAGGTGGTCTACGAAAAAAGTAGTTAACACGACAAATTTTGAGCTCAAAAATTAAAATACTCTTGTTCAGTTTCATGAAAAGTGATATTCAGTCTAGTGAAGGACTTTTTCAAATGAAATGAGGGTCTACCAAGAAGGAGTGTGATAATCCTAGTAGGTTATGAAACAGAGATAATTTTTTATCATGGTGATCTACGAAAAACGTAATTAACACGTTGTCAAATTTCGAGCTCAAAAATACTCCTGTGCAGTTTCATGAAAAGCGATTTCCAGTCTAGTGAAGGACTTTTTCAATTGAATTGAGGTCCTGCGTGGGTATGTGATAATCTTTTTAGCTACTGAAACAGATATAAGTTTCCATCTAGGTGGTCTACGAAAAAAGTAGTTAACACGACAAATTTTGAGCTCAAAAATTAAAATACTCTTGTTCAGTTTCATGAAAAGTGATATTCAGTCTAGTGAAGGACTTTTTCAAATGAAATGAGGGTCTACCAAGAAGGAGTGTGATAATCCTAGTATGTTATGAAACAGGGCTAATTTTCCATCAATGTGATCTACCAAAAACGTAATTAACACGTTGTCAAATTTCGAGCTCAAAAATACTCCTGTGCAGGTTCATGAAAAGCAATTTCCAGTCTAGTGAAGGACTTTTTCAATTGAATTGAGGGCCTGCGTGGGTATGTGATAATCTTTGTAGCTACTGAAACAGAGATAATTTTCCATCTAGGTGGTCAACGAAAAAAGAAATTAACACGTCAAATTTTGAGCTCAAAAATTAAAATACTCTTGTTCAGTTTCATGAAAAGTGATATTCAGTCTAGTGAAGGACTTTTTCAAATGAAATGAGGGTCTACCAAGGAGTGTGATAATCCTAGTAGGTTATGAAACAGGGCTAATTTTCCATCAATGTGATCTACGAAAAACGTAATTAACACGTTGTCAAATTTCGAGCTCAAAAACACTCCTGTGCAGTTTCATGAAAAGCGATTTCCAGTCTAGTGAAGGACTTTTTCAATTGAATTGAGGTCCTGCGTGGGTATGTGATAATCTTTTTAGCTACTGAAACAGATATAAGTTTCCATCTAGGTGGTCTACGAAAAAAGTAGTTAACACGACAAATTTTGAGCTCAAAAATTAAAATACTCTTGTTCAGTTTCATGAAAAGTGATATTCAGTCTAGTGAAGGACTTTTTCAAATGAAATGAGGGTCTACAAAGAAGGAGTGTGATAATCCTAGTAGGTTATGAAACAGGGCTAATTTTCCATCAATGTGATCTACCAAAAACGTAATTAACACGTTGTCAAATTTCGAGCTCAAAAATACTCCTGTGCAGGTTCATGAAAAGCGATTTCCAGTCTAGTGAAGGACTTTTTCAATTGAATTGAGGGCCTGCGTGGGTATGTGATAATCTTTGTAGCTACTGAAACAGAGATAATTTTCCATCTAGGTGGTCAACGAAAAAAGAAATTAACACGTCAAATTTTGAGCTCAAAAATTAAAATACTCTTGTTCAGTTTCATGAAAAGTGATATTCAGTCTAGTGAAGGACTTTTTCAAATGAAATGAGGGTCTACCAAGGAGTGTGATAATCCTAGTAGGTTATGAAACAGGGCTAATTTTCCATCAATGTGATCTACGAAAAACGTAATTAACACGTTGTCAAATTTCGAGCTCAAAAACACTCCTGTGCAGTTTCATGAAAAGCGATTTCCAGTCTAGTGAAGGACTTTTTCAATTGAATTGAGGGCCTGCGTGGGTATTTGATAATCTTTGTAGCTACTGAAACAGAGATAAGTTTCCATCTAGATGGTCTACGAAAAAATTAGTTAACACGTCAAATTTTGAGCTCAAATGTTAAAATACTCTTGTTCAGTTTCATGAAAAGTGATATTCAGTCTAGTGAAGAACTTTTTCAAATGAATTGAGGGTCTGCCAGGGAGTTTGATAATCCTAGTAGGTTATGAAACAGAGATAATTTTTTATCATGGTGATCTACGAAAAACGTAATTAACACGTTGTCAAATTTCGAGCTCAAAAATACTCCTGTGCAGTTTCATGAAAAGCGATTTCCAGTCTAGTGAAGGACTTTTTCAATTGAATTGAGGGCCTGCGTGGGTATGTAATAATCTTTGTAGCTACTGAAACAGAGATAAGTTTCCATCTAGGTGGTCTACGAAAAAAGTAGTCAACACGTCAAATTTTGAGCTCAAAAGTTAAAATACTCTTGTTCAGTTTCATGAAAAGTGATATTCAGTCTAGTGAAGAACTTTTTCAAATGAATTGAGGGTCTGCCAAGGAGTTTGATAATCCTAGTAGGTTATGAAACAGAGATAATTTTTCATCATGGTGATCTACGAAAAAAGTACTTAACACGTTGTCAAATTTCGAGCTCAAAAAATACTCTTGTGCAGTTTCATGAAAAGTGATTTTCAGTCTGGTGAAGGACTGTTTCAACTGAAACAAGGGCCTGCGTAGGACTGTGATAATCTTCGTAGATTCTGAAACAAAAATAATTTTCCGTCCAGGTGGTCTACGAAAAAAGTAGTTAACACGTCAAATTTTGACCTCAAAAATTAAAATACTCTTGTGCAGTTTCATGAAAAGTGATATTCAGTCTAGTGAAGAACTTTTTCAAATGAAATGAGGGTCTGCCAAGGCGTTTGATAATCCTAGTAGGTTATGAAACAGAGCTAATTTTTTATCAATGTGATCTACGAAAAAATACTTAACACGTTGTCAAATTTCGAGCTCAAAAAATACTCTTGTGCAGTTTCATGAAAAGTGATTTTCAGTCTGGTGAAGGACTGTTTCAACTGACATAAGGGCCTGCGTAGGACTGTGATAATCTTCGTAGATTCTGAAACAAAAATAATTTTCCGTCTAGGTGGTCTACGAAAAAAGTAGTTAACACGTCAAATTTTGAGCTCAAAAATTAAAATACTCTTGTGCAGTTTCATGAAAAGTGATATTCAGTCTAGTGAAGAACTTTTTCAAATGAAATGAGGGTCTGCCAAGGAGTTTGATAATCCTAGTAGGTTATGAAACAGAACTATTTTTCCATCTAGGTGGTCTACGAAAAAAGTAGTTAACACGTCAAATTTTTAGCTCAAAAATTAAAATACCCTTGGGCATTTTCATGAAAAGTGATATTCAGTCTAGTGAACGACTTTTTCAAATGAAATGAGGGTCTACCAAGGAATTTGATAATCCTAGTAGGTTATGAAACAGAGCTAATTTTTCTTCTAGGTGATCTACGAAAAACGTACTTTACACGTTGTCAAAATTCGAGCTCAAAAATACTCTTGTGCAGTTTCATGAAAAGCGATTTCCAGTCTAGTGAAGGACTTTTTCAATTGAATTGAGGGCCTGCGTGGGTATGTGATAACCTTTGTAGCTTTTGAAACAGAGATAATTTTCCATCTAGATGGTCTACGAAAAAAGAAGTTAACACGTCAAATTTTGAGCTCAAAAATTAAAATACTCTTGTTCAGTTTCATGAAAAGTGATATTCAGTCTAGTGAAGGACTTTTTCAAATGAAATGAGGGTCTACCAAGGAGTGTGATAATCCTAGTAGGTTATGAAACAGGGCTAATTTTCCATCAATGTGATCTACGAAAAAAGTAATTAACACGTTGTCAAATTTCGAGCTCAAAAATACTCCTGTGCAGTTTCATGAAAAGCGATTTCCAGTCTAGTGAAGGACTTTTTCAATTGAATTGAGGGCCTGCGTGGGTATGTGATAATCTTTGTAGCTACTGAAACAGAGATAATTTTCCATCTAGGTGGTCTACGAAAAAAGAAGTTAACACGTCAAAATTTGAGCTCAAAAATTAAAATACTCCTGTTCAGTTTCATGAAAAGTGATATTCAGTCTAGTGAAGGACTTTTTCAAATGAAATAAGGGTCTACCAAGGAGTGTGATAAACCTGGTAGGTTATGAAACAGGTCTAATTTTCCATCAATGTGATCTACGAAAAACTTAATGAACACGTTGTCAAATTTCGAGCTCAAAAATACTGTTGTGCAGTTTCATGAAAAGCGATTTCCAGTCTAGTGAAGGACTTTTTCAATTGAATTGAGGGCCTGCGTGGGTATGTGATAATCTTTGTAGCTACTGAAACAGAGATAAGTTTCCATCTAGGTGGTCTACGAAAAAAGTAGTTAACACGTCAAATTTTGAGCTCAAAAATTAAAATACTCTTGTTCAGTTTCATGAAAAGTGATATTCAGTCTAGTGAAGGACTTTTTCAAATGAAATAAGGGTCTACGAAGGAGTGTGATAATCCTAGTAGGTTTTGAAACAGGGCTAATTTTCCATCAATGTGATCTACGAAAAACGTAATTAACACGTTGTCAATTTTCGAGCTCAAAAATACTCCTGTGCAGTTTCATGAAAAGCGATTTCCAGTCTAGTGAAGGACTTTTTCAATTGAATTGAGGGCCTGCGTGGGTATGTGATAATCTTTGTAGCTACTGAAACAGAGATAATTTTCCATCTAGGTGGTCTACGAAAAAATTAGTTAACACGTCAAATTTTGAGCTCAAAAATTAAAATACTCTTGTTCAGTTTCATGAAAAGTGATTTTCAGTCTAGTGAAGGACTTTTTCAAATGAAATGAGGGTCTACCAAGGAGTGTGATAATCCTAGTAGGTTATGAAACAGGGCTAATTTTCCATCAATGTGATCTACGAAAAACGTAATTAACACGTTGTCAAATTTTGAGCTCAAAAATACTCCTGTGCAGTTTCATGAAAAGCGGTTTCCTGTCTAGTGAAGGACTTTTTCAATTGAATTGAGGGCCTGCGTGGGTATGTGATAATCTTTGTAGCTACTGAAACAGAGATAATTTTCCATCCAGGTGGTCTACGAAAAAAGTAGTTAACACGTCAAATTTTTAGCTCAAAAATTAAAATACTCTTGTGCATTTTCATGAAAATTGATATTCAGTCTAGTGAACGACTTTTTCAAATGAAATGAGGGTCTACCAAGGAGTGTGACAGTCCTAGTAAATTATGAAACAGAGCTAATTTTCCATCTAGGTGATCTACGAAAAAAGTACTCAACACGTTGTCAAATTTCGAGCTCAAAAAATACTCTTGTGCAGTTTCATGAAAAGTGATTTTCAGTCTAGTGAAGGACATTTTCAACTGAAATGAGGGCCTGCGTAGGACTGTGATAATCTTTGTAGATTCTGAAACAAAGATAATTTTCCATCTAGGTGGTCTACGAAAAAAGTAGATAACACGTCAAATTTTGAGCTCAAAAATTAAAATACTCTTGTTCAGTTTCATGAAATGTGATATTCAGTCTAGTGAAGGACTTTTTCAAATGAAATAAGGGTCTACGAAGGAGTGTGATAATCCTAGTAGGTTTTGAAACAGGGCTAATTTTCCATCAATGTGATCTACGAAAAACGTAATTAACACGTTGTCAATTTTCGAGCTCAAAAATACTCCTGTGCAGTTTCATGAAAAGCGATTTCCAGTCTAGTGAAGGACTTTTTCAATTGAATTGAGGGCCTGCGTGGGTATGTGATAATCTTTGTAGCTACTGAAACAGAGATAATTTTCCATCTAGGTGGTCTACGAAAAAATTAGTTAACACGTCAAATTTTGAGCTCAAAAATTAAAATACTCTTGTTCAGTTTCATGAAAAGTGATTTTCAGTCTAGTGAAGGACTTTTTCAAATGAAATGAGGGTCTACCAAGGAGTGTGATAATCCTAGTAGGTTATGAAACAGGGCTAATTTTCCATCAATGTGATCTACGAAAAACGTAATTAACACGTTGTCAAATTTCGAGCTCAAAAATACTCCTGTGCAGTTTCATGAAAAGCGGTTTCCTGTCTAGTGAAGGACTTTTTCAATTGAATTGAGGGCCTGCGTGGGTATGTGATAATCTTTGTAGCTACTGAAACAGAGATAATTTTCCATCCAGGTGGTCTACGAAAAAAGTAGTTAACACGTCAAATTTTTAGCTCAAAAATTAAAATACTCTTGTGCATTTTCATGAAAATTGATATTCAGTCTAGTGAACGACTTTTTCAAATGAAATGAGGGTCTACCAAGGAGTGTGACAGTCCTAGTAAATTATGAAACAGAGCTAATTTTCCATCTAGGTGATCTACGAAAAAAGTACTCAACACGTTGTCAAATTTCGAGCTCAAAAAATACTCTTGTGCAGTTTCATGAAAAGTGATTTTCAGTCTAGTGAAGGACATTTTCAACTGAAATGAGGGCCTGCGTAGGACTGTGATAATCTTTGTAGATTCTGAAACAAAGATAATTTTCCATCTAGGTGGTCTACGAAAAAAGTAGATAACACGTCAAATTTTGAGCTCAAAAATTAAAATACTCTTGTTCAGTTTCATGAAATGTGATATTCAGTCTAGTGAAGGACTTTTTCAAATGAAATGAGGGTCTACCAAGGAGTGTGATAATCCTAGTAGGTTATGAAACAGAGCTAATTTTCCATCAAGGTTATCTACGAAAAACGTACTTAACACGTTGTCAAATTTCGAGCTCAAAAATACTCCTGTGCAGTTTCTTGAAAAGCGATTTTCAGTCTAGTGAAGGACTTTTTCAATTGAAATGAGGGCCTGCATAGTAGTGTGACATTGCCGGTAGGTTCTGAGACAGAGATATTTTTCCATCTAGGTGGTATACGAAAAAATTAGTTAACACGTCAATTTTTGAGCACAAAAATTAAATTACTCTTCTGCAGTTTCATGAAAAGTGATATTCAGTCTAGTGAAGGACTTTTTCAAATGAAATGAGGGTCCACCAAGGAGTGTGATAAACCTAGTAGATTATGAACCAGAGCTAATTTTCCATCAAGGTGATCTACGAAAAACGTACTTAACACGTTGTCAAATTTCGAGCTCAAAAATACTCCTGTGCAGTTTCTTGAAAAGCGATTTTCAGTCTAGTGAAGGACTTTTTCAATCGAAATGAGGACCTGCACAGTAGTGTGACATTCCCGGTAGGTTCTGAAACAGAGATAATTTTCCATCTAGGTGATCTACGAAAAAATTAGTTAACACGTCAATTTTTGAGCACAAAAATTAAAATACTCTTCTGCAGTTTCATGAAAAGTGATATCAGTCCAGTGAAGGACTTTTCCAAATGAATTGGGGGTCTACCAAGGAGTTTGACAATCCTGGTAAGTTATGAAACAGAGCTAATTTTTCATCTAGGTGATCTACGAAAAAAGTACCTAACACGTTGTCAAATTTCGAGCTCAAGAAATACTCTTGTGCAGTTTCATGAAAAGCAATTTTCAGTCTAGTGAAGGACTTTTTCAATTGAATTAAGGGCCTGCGTAGGACCGTGATAATCCTAGTAGGTTCTGAAACAGAGCTAACTCTCCATCTAGGTGATATACGAAAAACGTACTTAACACGTTTTCAAATTTCGAGCTCAAGAAATACTATTGTGCAGTTTCATGAAAAGCGATTTTCAGTCTAGTGAAGGACTTTTTCAATTGAATTAAGGGCCTGCGTAGGACCGTGATAGTCCTAGTAGGTTCTGAAACAGAGCTAACTTTCCATCTAGGTGATATACGAAAAACGTACTTAACACGTTTTCAAATTTCGAGCTCAAGAAAAACTAATGTGCAGTTTCATGAAAAGCGATTTTCAGCCTAGTGAAGGACTTTTTCAATCAATGTGAGGGCCTGCGTAGGACTGCGATAATCCTATTAGGTTCTGAAACAGAGATATTTTTCCATCTAGGTGGTCTACGAAAAAAGTACTTAAGACGTTGTCAAATTTCGAGCTCAAGAAATACTATTGTGCAGTTTCATGAAAAGCGATTTTCAGCCTAGTGAAGGACTTTTTCAATCAATTTGAGAGCCCGGTAGGACTGTGATAATCCTAGTAGGTTCTGAAACAGAGATATTTTCCATTTTAGGTGATCTACGAAAAAAGTACTTAATACGTCAAATTTTGAGCTCAAAAATTAAAATACTCTTGTTCAGTTTCATGAAAAGTGATATTCAGTCTAGTGAAGGACTTTTTCAAATGAATTGAGGGTCTACCAAGGAGTTTGATAATCCTTTTTAGTGATGAAACAAAGCTAATTTTCCATCTAAGTGATCTACGAAAAATGTACTTAACACGTTGTCAAATTTCGATCTCAAAAAATACTCTTGTGCAGTTTCTTGCAAAGCGATGTTCAGTCTAGAGAAGGACTGTCTCAATTGAAATGAGGGTCTACCAAGGAGTTTGATAATCCTAGTAGGTTATGCAACAGAGCTAATTTTCCATCCAATTGGTCTACGAAAAAAGTAGTTAACACGTCAAATTTTGAGCTCAAAAATTAAAATACTCTGGTGCATTTTTATGAAAAGTGATATTCAGTCTAGTGAAGACTCGTTCAAATGAAAAGAAGGTCTACCAAGGAGTTTGATAATTCTAGTAGGTTATGAAACAGAGCTAACTTTCTATCTAGGTGATATACGAAAAACGTACTTAACACGTTGTCAATTTTCGAGCTCAAGAAATACTATTGTGCAGTTTCATGAAAAGCGATTTTCAGCCTAGTGAAGGACTTTTTCAATCGATTTGAGAGCCCGGTAGGACTGTGATAATCCTAGTAGGTTCTGAAACAGAGATATTTTCCATTCTAGGTGGTCTACGAAAAAAGTACTTAATACGTCAAATTTTGAGCTCAAAAATTAAAATACTCTTGTTCAGTTTCATGAAAAGTGATATTCAGTCTAGTGAAGGACTTTTTCAAATGAATTGAGGGTCTACCAAGGAGTTTGATAATCCTTTTTAGTGATGAAACAAAGCTAATTTTCCATCTAAGTGATCTACAAAAAATGTACTTAACACGTTGTCAAATTTCGATCTCAAAAAATACTCTTGTGCAGTTTCTTGCAAAGCGATGTTCAGTCTAGAGAAGGACATTCTCAATTGAAATGAGGGTCTACCAAGGAGTTTGATAATCCTAGTAGGTTATGCATCAGAGCTAATTTTCCATCCAATTGGTCTACGAAAAAATTAGTTAACACGTCAAATTTTGAGCTCAAAATTTAAAATACTCTTGTGCATTTTCATGAAAAGTGATATTCAGTCTAGTGAAGGACTCTTTCAAATGAAAAGAGGGTCTACCAAGGAGTTTGATAATTTTAGTAGGTTATGAAACAGAGCTAATTTTCCATCTAGGTGGTCTACGAAGAAAGTACTTAACACGTTGTCAAATTTCGAGCTCAAGAAATACTCTGGTGCAGTTTCATGAATAGCGATTTTCAGTCTAGTGAAGGACTTTTTCAATTGAATTGAGGGCCTGCGTAGGACTGTGATAATTCTAGTAGGTTCTGAAACAGAGATCTTTTTCCATCTAGGTGGTCTACGAAAAAAGCACTTAACACGTTGTCAAATTTCGAGCTCAAGAAATACTCTTGTGCAGTTTCATGAAAAGCGATTTTCAGTCTAGTGAAGGACTTTTTCAATGGAAATGAGGGCCTGCGTAGGACTGTGATAGTCCTAGCAGGTTCTGAAACAGCGATATTTTTCCATCTAGGTGGCCTACGATAAAAATACTTAATACGTCAAATTTTGAGCTCAAAAATTAAAATACACTTGTTCAGTTTCATGAAAAGTGATACTCAGTCTAGTGAAGGACTTTTTCAAATGAAATGAGGGTCTACCAAGGAGTTTGATAATCCTAGTAAGTTATGAAACATAGCTATTATTCCATCTAGGTGATCTACGAAAAATGTACTTAACACGTTGTCAAATTTCGGGCTCAAAAATACTCTTGTGCAGTTTCATGAAAAGCGATGTTCAGTCTAGTGAAGGACTTTGTCAAATAAAATGAGGGCCTGCGTAGGACTGTGATAATCCTAGTAGGTTCTGAAACAGAGATATTCTTCCATCTAGGTGGTCTACGAAAAAAAAAGTTAACACGTCAAATTTTGAGCTCAAAAATTAAAATACTCTTGTTCAGTTTCATGAAAAGTTATATTCAGTCTAGTGAAGGACTTTTTCAAATGAAATAAGGGCCTGCGTAGGACTGTGATAATCCTAGTAGGTTCCGAAACAGAGATATTTTTCCATCCAGTTGGTCTACGAAAAAAGTAGTTAACACGTCAAATTTTGAGCTCAAAAATTAAGATACTCTTGTTCAGTTTCATGAAAAGTGATATTCAGTCTAGTGAAGGACTTTTTCAAATAAAATGAGGGCCTGCGTAGGACTGTGATAATCCTAGTAGGTTCTGAAACAGAGATATTTTTCCATCTAGGTGGTCTATGAAAAAAGTACTTAACACGTTGTCAAATTTCGAGCTCAGGAAATACTCTTGTGCAGTTTCATTGAAAGCGATTTTAGGTCTGGTGAAGGACTTTTTCAATTGAATTGAGGGCCTGCGTAGGACTGTGATAATCCTTGTAGGTTCTGAAACAGAGATATTCTTCCATCTAGGTGGTCTACGAAAAAAAAGTTAACACGTCAAATTTTGAGCTCAAAAATTAAAATACTCTTGTTCAGTTTCATGAAAAGTTATATTCAGTCTAGTGAGGGACTTTTTCAAATGAAATGAGGGCCTGCGTAGGACTGTGATAATCCTAGTAGGTTCCGAAACAGAGATATTTTTCCATCCAGTTGGTCTACGAAAAAAGTAGTTAACACGTCAAATTTTGAGCTCAAAAATTAAGATACTCTTGTTCAGTTTCATGAAAAGTGATATTCAGTCTAGTGAAGGACTTTTTCAAATGCAAAGAGGGTCTACCAAGGAGTTTGCCAATCCTGGTAAGTTATGAAACAGAGATATTTTTCCATCTAGGTGGTCTATGAAAAAAGTACTTAACACGTTGTCAAATTTCGAGCTCAGGAAATACTCTTGTGCAGTTTCATGAAAAGCGATTTTAGGTCTGGTGAAGGACTTTTTCAATTGAATTGAGGGCCTGCGTAGGACTGTGATAATCTTAGTAGGTTCTGAAACAGAGATATTTTTCATCTAGGTGGTCTACGAAAAAAGTACTTAACACGTTGTCAAATTTCGAGCTCAGGAAATACTCTTGTGCAGTTTCATCAAAAGCGATTTTAAGTCTAGTGAAGGACTTTTTCAATTGGGTTGAGGTCCTGCGTAGGACTGTGATAATCCTAGTAGGTTCTGAAACAGAGAGATTTTTCAATCTAGATGGTCTACGAAAAAGGTACTTAATACGTAAAATTTTGAGCTCAAAATTTAAAATACTCTTGTTCAGTTTCATGAAAAGTGATATTCAGTCTAGTGAAGGACTTTTTCAAATGCAAAGAGGGTCTACCAAGGAGTTTGCCAATCCTGGTAAGTTATGAAACATAGCTAATTTTTCATCTAGGTGATCTACGAAAAATGTACTTAACACGTTGTCAAATTTCGAGCTCAAAAAATACTCTTGTGCAGTTTCATGAAAAGCGATGTTCAGTCTAGTGAAGGACTTTCTCAGTTGAAATGAGGGTCTACCAAGGAGTTTGATAATCCTAGTAGTATATGAAACAGAGCTAATTTTCCATCCAGTGTTCTACGAAAAAAGTAGTTAACACGTCAAATTTTGAGCTCAAAAATTAAAATACTCTTGTGCATTTTTATGAAAAGTGATATTCAGTCTAGTGAAGGACTCTCTCAAATGAAAAGTGGGTCCTCCAAGGAGTTTGATAATTCTAGTAGGTTCTGAAACAGAGATATTTTTCCATCTTGAAGGTCTACAAAAAAATTACTTAACACGTTGTCAAATTTCGAGCTCAGGAAATACTCTTGTGCAGTTTCATCAAAAGCGATTTTAAGTCTAGTGAAGGACTTTTTCAATTGAATTGAGGGCCTGCGTAGGACTGTGATAATCCTATTAGGTTCTGAAACAGAGAGATTTTTCAATCTAGATGGTCTACGAAAAAGGTACTTAATACGTAATATTTTGAGCTCAAAATTTAAAATACTCTTGTTCAGTTTCATGAAAAGTGATATTCAGTCTAGTGAAGGACTTTTTCAAATGTAATGAGGGTCTCCCAAGGAGTTTAACAATCCTAGTAAGTTATGAAACATAGCTAATTTTCCATCTAGGTGATCTACGAAAAATGTACTTAACACGTTGTCAAATTTCGAGCTCAAAAAATACTCTTGTGCAGTTTCATGAAAAGCGATGTTCAGTCTAGTGAAGGACTTTCTCAGTTGAAATGAGGGTCTACCAAGGAGTTTGATAATCCTAGTAGGATATGAAACAGAGCTAATTTTCCATCCAGTGGTCTACGAAAAAAGTAGTTAACACGTCAAATTTTGAGCTCAAAAATTAAAATACTCTTGTGCATTTTCATGAAAAGTGATATTCAGTCTAGTGAAGGACTCTTTCAAATGAAAAGTGGGTCCTCCAAGGAGTTTGATAATATTAGTAGGTTATGAAACAGATATAATTTTCCATCTAGGTGATCTACGAAAAATGTACTTAGCTACTTAGCAACTTGTCAAATTTCGAGCTCAAAAAATACTCTTGTGCAGTTTCATGAAATTCGATTTTCAGCCTAGTGACGGACTTTTTCAATCGAAGTGAGAGCCTGCGTAGGACTGTGATAATCCTAGTAGGTTCTGAAACAGAGATAATTTTCCATCTAGGTGGTCTACGAAAAAAGTACTGAATACGTCAAATTTTGAGCTCAAAAATTCAAATACTCTTGTTCAGTTTCATGAAAAGCGATATTCAGTCTAGTGAAGAACTTTTTCAAACGAAATGAGGTTCTGCCAAGGAGTTTGATAATCCTAGTAGGTTATGAAACAGAGCTAATTTTCCATCAGGGTGGTCTACGAAAAAACTACTTTACACGTTGTCAAATTTCGAGCTCAAAAAATACTCTTGTCCTGTTTCATGAAAAGCGATTTTCAGTCTAGTGAAGGACTTTTTCAATTGAATCAATGCCTGCGTGGGTATGTGATAATCTTTGTAGCTACTGAAACAGAGACAATTTTCCGTCTAGGTGGTCTACGAAAAAAGTAGTTAACACGTCAAATTTTGAGCTCAAAAATTAAAATACTCTTGTTCAGTTTCATGAAAAGTGATATTCAGTCTAGTGAAGAACTTTTTCAAATGAAATGAGGGTCTACCAAGGAGTGTGATAATCCTAGAAGGTTATGAAACAGAGCTAATTTTCCATCTAGGTGATCTACGAAAAACGTACTTAACACGTTGTCAAATTTCGAGCTCAAAAAATACTCCTGTGCAGTTTCTTGAAAAGCGATTTTCAGTCTAGTGAAGGACTTTTTCATTTGAAATGAGGGCCTGCGTAGTAGTATGACATTTTTGATAGGTTCTGAAACAGTATATTTTTCCATCTAGGTGGTCTACGAAAAAAGTAGTTAACACGTCAAATTTTGAGCTCAAAAATTAAAATACTCTTGTGCAGTTTCATGAAAAGTGATATTCAGTCTAGTGAAGGACTTTTTCAAAAGAAAGGAGGCTCTACCAAGGAGTTTGATTATCCTATTAGGTTAAGAAACAGAGCTAATTTTCCATCTAGGTGATCTAAGAAAAACGTACTTAACACGTTGTCAAATTTCGAGCTCAAAAAATGCTCTTGTGCAGTTTCATGAAAAGCGATTTTCAGCCTAGTGAAGGACTCTTTCAATTGAATTGAGAGCCTGCGTAGGACTGAGGACTGTCTGTGATAATTCTAGTAGGTTCTGAAACAGAGACAATTTTCTATCTTGGTTGTCTACGAAAAAAGTACTTAATACGTCAAATTTTGAGCTCAAAATTCAAATACTCTTGTTCAGTTTCATGAAAAGTGATATTCAGTCTAGCGAAGGAATTTTTCAAGTGAAATGAGAGTCTACCAAGGAGTTTGATAATTTTAGTAGGTTACGCAACAGAGCTAATTTTCCATCTAGGTGATCTACGAAAAATGTACTTAACACGTAGTCAAATTTCGAGCTCAAAAAATACTCCCGTGCAGTTTCTTGAAAAGCGATTTTCAGTCTAGTGAAGGACTTGTTCATTTGAAATGAGGGCCTGCGTAGTAGTGTGACATTCGTGGTAGGCTCTGAAACAGGTATATTTTTCCATCTAGGCGGTCTACGAAAAAAGTAGTTAACACGTCAAATTTTGAGCTCAAGTATTAAAATAATCTTGTGCAGTTTCATGAAAAGTGATATTCAGTCTAGTGAAGGACTTTTTCAATTGAATTGAGAGACTGCGTAGGACTGTGATAATCCTATTAGGTTCTGAAACAGGTATATTTTTCCATCTTGTTGGTCTACGAAAAAAGTACTTAATACATCAAATTTTGAGCTCACAAATTCAATTACTCTTGTTCAGTTTCGTGAAAAGTGATATTCAGTCTGGCAAAGGACTTTTTCAAATGAAATGAGAGTCTACCAAGGAGTGTAATAATTTTAGTAAGTTATGAAACAGAGCTAATTTTCCATCTAGGTGATCTACGAAAAACGAACTTATCACGTTGTCAAATTTCGAGCTCAAAAAATACTCCTGTGCAGTTTCTTGAAAAGCGATTTTCAGTCTACTGAAGGACTTGTTCATTTGAAATGAGGGCCTGCGTAGTAGTGTGACATTCGTGGTAGGCTCTGAAACAGGTATATTTTTCCATCTAGGCGGTCTACGAAAAAAGTAGTTAACACGTCAAATTTTGAGCTCAAAAATTAAAATAATCTTGTGCAGTTCCATGAAAGGGTGATATTCAGTCTAGTGAAGGACTTTTTCAATTGAATTGAGAGACTGCGTAGGACTGTGATAATCCTATTAGGTTCTGAAAGAGGTCTATTTTTCCATCTTGGTGGTCTATGAAAATAAGTACTTAATACGTCAAATTTTGAGCTCAAAAATTCAAATACTCTTGTTCAGTTCCGTGAAAAGTTATATTCAGTCTAGCAAAGGACTTTTTCAAATGAAATGAGGGTCTCCCAAGGAGTGTGATAATTCTAGTAGGTTATGAAACAGAGCTAATTTTCCATCTTGGTGATCTACGAAAAACGAATTTAACACGTTGTCAAATTTCGAACTCAAAAAATACTCCTGTGCTGTTTCTTGAAAAGCGATTTTCAGTCTAGTGAAGGACTTTTTCATTTGAAATGAGGGGCTGCGTAGTAGTTTGACATTCGTGGTAGGTTCTGAAACAGGTATATTTTTCCATCTAGGCTGTCTACGAAAAACGTAGTTAACAGGTCAAATTTTGAGCTCAAAAATTAAAATACTCTTGTGCAGTTTCATGAAAAGTGATATTCAGTCTAGTGAAGGACTTTTTCAAAAGAAAGGAGGCTCTACCAAGGAGTTTGATTATCCTATTAGGTTAAGAAACAGAGTTAATTTTCCATCTAGGTGATCTACGAAAAATTTACTTAACACGTTGTCAAATTTCGAGCTCAAAAAATACTCTTGTGCAGTTTCATGAAAAGTTATTTTCAGTCTAGTGAAGGACTTTTTCAATTGAATTGAGGGCCTGCGTAGGAATGTGATAATCCTAGTAGGTTCTGAAACAGTGATAATTTTTCATATAGTTGGTCTACGAAAAAAGTACTACGTCAATTTTTGAGCTCAAAAATTAGAATACTCTTGTGCAGTTTCATGAAAAGTGATATTCAGTCTAGCAAAGGACTTTTTCAAATGAAATGAGAGTCTACCAAGGAGTGTATTAGTTTTAGTAAGTTATGAAACAGAGCTAACTTTCCATCTAGGTGATCTACGAAAAACGAACTTAACACGTTGTCAAATTTCGAGCTCAAAAAATACTCCTGTGCAGTTTCTTGAAAAGCGATTTTCAGTCTACTGAAGGACTTGTTCATTTGAAATGAGGGCCTGCGTAGTAGTGTGACATTCGTGGTAGGCTCTGAAACAGGTATATTTTTCCATCTAGGCGGTCTACGAAAAAAGTAGTTAACACGTCAAATTTTGAGCTCAAAAATTAAAATAATCTTGTGCAGTTTCATGAAAGGGTGATATTCAGTCTAGTGAAGGACTTTTTCAATTGAATTGAGAGACTGCGTAGGACTGTGATAATCCTATTAGGTTCTGAAACAGGTATATTTTTCCATCTTGGTGGTCTACGAAAATAAGTACTTAATACGTCAAATTTTGAGCTCAAAAATTCAAATACTCTTGTTCAGTTTCGTGAAAAGTTATATTCAGTCTAGCAAAGGACTTTTTCAAATGAAATGAGGGTCTACCAAGGAGTGTGATAATTCTAGTAGGTTATGAAACAGAGCTAATTTTCCATCTTGGTGATCTACGAAAAACGAACTTAACACGTTGTCAAATTTCGAACTCAAAAAATACTCCTGTGCTGTTTCTTGAAAAGCGATTTTCAGTCTAGTGAAGGACTTTTTCATTTGAAATGAGGGCCTGCGTAGTTGTTTGACATTCGTGGTAGGTTCTAAAACAGTAATATTTTTCCATCTAGGCTCTCTACGAAAAACGTAGTTAACAAGTCAAATTTTGAGCTCAAAAATTAAAATACTCTTGTGCAGTTTCATGAAAAGTGATATTCAGTCTAGTGAAGGACTTTTTCAAAAGAAAGGAGGCTCTACCAAGGAGTTTGATTATCCTATTAGGTTAAGAAACAGAGTTCATTTTCCATCTAGGTGATCTACGAAAAATTTACTTAACACGTTGTCAAATTTCGAGCTCAAAAAATACTCTTGTGCAGTTTCATGAAAAGCGATTTTCAGTCTAGTGAAGGACTTTTCGGAATGAAATGAGGGTCTACCAAGGAGTGTGATAATCTTAGTAGGCAATCAAACAGAGCTTATTTTCCATCTAGGTGATCTACGAAAAACGTACTTAACACGTTGTCAAATTTCGAACTCAAAAAATACTCCTGTGCAGTTTCTTGAAAAGCGATTTGCAGTCTTGTGAAGGATTTTTTCATTTGAAATGAGGGCCTGCGTAGTAGTTTGACATTCGTGGTAGGTTCTGAAACAGGTATATTTTTCCATCTAGGCTGTCTACGAAAAACGTAGTTAACAGGTCAAATTTTTAGCTCAAAAATTGAAATACTCTTGTGCAGTTTCATGAAAAGTGATATTCAGTCTAGTGGCGGACTTTTTCGAATAAAATGAGGGTCTACCAAGGAGTGAGATAATCCTAGTAGGTTATGAAACAGAGCTAATTTTCCATCTAGGTGATCTACGAAAAACGTACTTAACACGTTGTCAAATTTCGAACTCAAAAAATACTCTTGTGCAGTTTCTTGAAAAGCGATTTTCAGTCTAGTGAAGGACTTTTTGATTTGAATTGAGGGACTGCGTAGGACTGTAATAATCGTAGTAGGTTCTGAAACAGAGATACTATTCCATCAAGGTGGTTTACGAAAAAAGTACTTACTACGTCAAATTTTGAGCTCAAAAATTAAAATACTCTTGTTCAGTTTCATGAAAGGCGATATTCAGTCTAGTGAAGGACTTTTTCAAATGAAATGAGGGTCTAACAATTAGTGTGATAATCATCGTAGGTTATGAAACAAAGCTAATTTTCCATCTAGGTGATCTACGAAAAAAGTACTTAACAAATTGTCAAAATTCGAGCTCAGAAAATACTCTTGTGCAGTTTCATGAAAAGCGATTTTCAATCTAGTGAAGGACTTGTTCAACTGAATTGAGGGCCTGCGTAGGAATGTGATAATCCTAGTAGGTTCTGAAACAGAGATAATTTTCCATTTAGGTGGTCTACGAAAAAAGTACTTAATACTTCTAATTTCCAGCTCAAAAATTAAAATACACTTGTTCAGTTTCATGAAAAGTGATATTCAGTCTAGCGAAGGAATTTTTCAAGTGAAATTAGAGTCTACCAAGGAGTTTGATAATTTTAGTAGGTTACGCAACAGAGCTAATTTTCCATCTAGGTGATCTACGAAAAAAGTACTTAACACGTTGTCAAAATTCGAGCTCAAAAAACTACTCCTGTGCAGTTTTATGAAAAGCGATTTTCAGTCTAGTCAAGGACTTTTTCAAATCAATTGAGGGCCTAAGTGGGAGTAAGACAGTCCAAATGGCATCTAAAGCAGAAGGAATTATCGTTCTAGGTGGTCTGAGATAGAAGTACTTAACACGTTGTCAGATTTCGCGCTCAAAACACTATCTTTGTACAGTTTAACAGAAATGTTTTTCAATTTAGTGAAGGACTTATTCAAATCAATTGTGAGACTACGTAGGAGTGGGAAAATACAAATGGAATCTGAAGCAGAAAAAAACTATTGTTCGAGGTGGTCTGAGTTTGAAGTACTTAACACGTTGTCAGATTTGGAGCTCAAAATATTATCTTTATACAGTTTAACAAAATTTTTTTTCAAAATTGTGAAGGAATTATTCAAATCAATTGAAGGCTTACGTAGGAATGGGAATTTCCAGACAGGCTCTAAAGCACAAAAAAACCGTTCTATGTGGTCTGAGATACAAATACTTAACACGTTGTCAGATTTCGCCCTCAAAATACCATCTTTACACAGTTTAACAAAAAGTGTTTTTCAATATAGTGAAGGACTTATTCAAATCAATTGAGGACCCACGTCGGATTGGGAACATCCAAATAGCCAAATAGGTTTTGAAGCAGAAGACACTATTGTTTTAGGTGGTCTGAGATTGAAGTACTTAACACGATGTCAGATTTGGCGCTCAAAGTACTATCTTTATACAGTTTGACAAAAATGTTTTTCAATATAGTGAAGGACTTATTCAAATCAATTGAGGGCCTACGTAGGAGTGGCAAGCTCCTAATAGGTTCTGAAGCAAATGAATTTATTGTTCAAGGTGTTGAGATTGAAGTACTTAACACGTTGTCAGATTTGGCGCTCAAACTGCTAACTTTATACAATTTAACAAAATACTTCTTTGCTAAAAAATTGTTAGGGACTTAATCAAATCAATGGAGGGCTTACGTAGGAGAGGGAAAGTCTAGATAGGCACCAAAGCACAAACAGAATTTTCGTTCTAGGTGATCTGAGATACAGGTACGTACTACATTGTCAGATTTCGCCCTCAAAATACTATCTTTATACAGTTTAACAAAAAGTGTTTTTCAATATAATGAAGGACTTATTCAAATCAGTTGAGGGACTACGTAGGAGTGGGAAAATACAAATAGGTTCTGAAGCAGATAAAGATATTGTTCTTGGTGGTCTGGGGTTGAAGTACTGAACACGTTGTCAGATTTGGCGCTCAAAATACTATCTTTATACAGTTTAACAAAAAATTTTTCAAAAAATGAAGGTAATATTCAAACCAATTGAAGGCTTACGTAGGAGTGGGAATGTCCAGAAGGGCTCTAAAACACAAAAAAAGCGTTCTAGGTGGTCTAAGATACAAATACTTAACACGTTGTCAGATTTCGCCCTAAATTACTATCTTTATACAGTTTAACAAAAAGTGTTTTCAATATAGTGAAGGTATTATTCAAAAAAATTGAGGGCCTACGTAGGAGTGGAAAAATCCAAATAGAATCTGAAGCACAAGAAACTATTGTTCAGGTGTGGTCTGAGATTGAAGTACTTAACAAGTTGTCAGATTTAGGGCTCAAACTACTATCTTTTTACAGTTTAACAAAAATTGTTTTTGAAAATAGTTAAGGACTTATTCAAATCAATTGAGGGCTTACGTAGGAGTGGGAAATCCCAGATAGGCTCTAAAGCACAAAAAATACCGTCCTATGTGGTCTGAGATACAAATATTTAACACGTTGTCAGATTTCTCCCCAAAATACTAACTTTATACAGTTTAACAAAAAATGTTTTTCAATATAGTGAAGGACTTATTCAAATCAATTGAGGACCTACGTAGGATTGGGGAAATCCAAATAAGTTCTGAAGCAGAAGAAACTATTGTTATAGGTGGTCTGAGATTGAGGTACTTAACACGTTGTCAGATTTGGCGCTCAAAATGCTATCTTTATACAGTTTAACAAAAACGTTTTTTTTTATCATAGTGAAGAACTTATTCAAATCAATCAGGGGCCTAAGTTGGAGTGGAAAAATCCAAATTGGTTCTGAAGCAGAATGAATTATTGTTCTAGGTGGTCTGAAAAGTCAATGTTTTTTTGTCTCAAAAATTTTACTACCAGATATCCAATTTTTTACTACCCCTTAAAAATTTATCAAGAAACTAGGGGTTGGGTTTCTTGCCGTCTAAATTTATCTAAAAAAACTTTACTGCAGAATACTAATAAACATTTTTTAGTCTTACCTTACCGGGTAACAGTGCATACATCAATGACATTGTACTGCCAGTTGGCACTGCTGTATGGCAGAAGTAGTCTGCACATGGGATACTGTGTGTGTCCCCCCACCAATCTACACTTCTCCTGAATTCCGATCAGAATTTATCTGCACCCACTCTTGGGCGGAATGCGTTGGGCTATTTCATTGTCCTGGGCAGTCTTCGCTGAGGCACGAAGGGGTAGTACCTCTCTGTAAATGACACCATCTAATGCATAAGAGCCACATATTGTGCATGTTTTCCTTGCACTGAGAGTGTTTGGAACAGAGCACTGGGCACCACAACGGACACTGAATCCTCGTCAAACATTTAAAATTTTCAGCAAAGGAATTTTCCCCAAACTCTGCGATTCGTTTGATTGAAAGGGAAATTCATCCACTGACTCTGTGCTCAGTATTACGTTGAACACTATTTTACTGTAATACCTGCTGATTTGTCATAATTTATAAACTAATTAATAAATTTAACACAACTTTTATAATAATAAATTTGAAAAATTTGTGTTGGTAAGCCTGGAGTAGCACCATGATAAAGCTGCTGAAAAGCAGTCTTTCAAAAGTCAATTCAAACAATTTATATATATCAACGTATAAGCATTATTACGTACAATTCAACTAGTGAAACCTACACGGAAAGATTTTTTGATTTTCATCTGACAAATTTCAGGTTTTTTTGTGTGATGTAATTGACGTCAAATTGGTTCGTATTCAATCAACAATTGTCTAGAAAACCTAAAAACATTAAGCCGAAAACCACCTTAATCGATACATATCGCGGTTAATATTTTCTAAAAATTAAGCTAAACAAACTTTATCGGAACTTTCTACGTATATTAAAACGTATTTTGTTAATTTAGAACGATTTCTGTAAACATTTAAATTACTCGAATCTGATTGGTTAATATTCGATCATTTACTACGTAACATCCTCCGGCTCGGAAGAAGTTTCTTCGAAACCTGGTACAAGTTTTACGAGCGGGCGGACGAGTGAACCGGTCGACGTACGTAAAACGTCAGAGCGCGCGACGCTATTGAAGCCGTATCGAAGTTCCACAATCCGGGTGGTAGGATAGTAATCCCTAGGGTTGGTTTCTTCAACTATCCAAAACAAGCCACCGGTCTTAAGTTGTTGCTAGGCAGGAATCTGCCACTTAATTTGTCGGTTCAGCGTCGGTACGTACACTGATCCAACGGGACCAGATCGCATAGGCGTATGACTGGGCACGGGCGTAACGTTTACGATGGTCAAATTCAGTATTGCCGACAAGAGACGGCACACCGGTAGAGTACTCTCCTAAACGAACGTGGTTGGGCGTTAAAGCCTTCAAATCGCACGGATCAGTGCCTACTGGTGTTCAGGGACGCGAACTGGGAGCATTCTCTACGAGACAAAAGGTAGTATGCAGCGCCTCATCCGTGAGGCGACGCGTGAGATGAATTGTATACAACACGCGCTTGAAGATGCGTACCAACCTCTCCCAGATACCACCCTGATGTGATGCGCTGGGTGGATTGAACCTCTGCTTTATACCATTGTGAGATAGCTCAGCTGCAACATTGACAATCTTTCACTTTTCTACACTTTCTTGAAGTTCTTTCTCCGCTCCAATAAAGTTAGTGCCATTGTCCGACCAAATCATGTAAGGTGTACTTTTCGTGATACAAATCGCCCAACTCACATAACACAAGAACTGGTGTCCATGGATGCAACTATCTCGACATGGACAGCGCAAGTAGTGAGACAGGTGAAGAGGAAGCCTCACCGTAGTTACAGCTGGGAATTCTCGGCATCTCAGGCAGTGCGCTTTGACGGAATGCGAAGATGATCTTAGTTTCAATACTGTATAGTGTTCCTGCACAATCGATCTTAAGTATTCAACGCCTTGATGATAATGCTTTACGTGAGTGTGTTCAAGGAACAGTTTTACAAACTGATGACGTGCATTTAGGATGATTGGGTACTTAACGTTTAACCCAACATCAATTAACCGCTTGATGTGGCCCGAGGAACGGATTAGCCCATTTGGACCAAGGAACGGTGAATGTGGAGCGATTAGGCTGCTCCGTCGGCAAGCTCAGTAGGGTCAGTAAAGCTACCATTGAGGTTACGGTAGCCGGCATGTTTAGGCAAAAGTCGGAGAAGGTATGCGGCAATGCGCAAGTACTTTTGATATGAACTAAACTTATCAATTGGAAATATTGAAGTAAGGTGAGTTGTCTGTTTTTTGGCAGATATAGCCGGAGATACGGTGTCTCTATATTGACTGTTTGGTTGCTTTGTTTCGTACGAAAGGGAAACTTGAGTTAGTTAAGAAATGTGGACCATTGACCCAGCTGCTTAGTTGCAAAACTTCAGCGGACATTCCACGCGTGCCAGAGTTAGCGGTATTATCCTTAGTTGCGACGTGGTTCCATTGGTCATCGCCGGTATACTCTGAAATTTCGCAAACACAGTTTGCAGCAAAGTTTGGTTGCTTTTCATTAGAGTTAATCCATTGAAGAACAGTCGTGCTGTCTGTCCATATGAATACTTGGTTAACTGTTACAGTAAGTGCCTGACTAATTTCGTTCTTCAGCCGAGCGGCAAGTAGAGCTGCTTGCAATTTCAGTTTTGGGACAGTCATTACATTCTTTGGCGCCACGCGCGCTTTCCGGAAAACAAACGCAGCCTCTGTTTTTTCTTACCTTTAGGAGTTTTTACTCTGGCTCGCAAGAAGGCGACGGGACTAAAAATCCTGGGAACGGTCTCCGAACATATGCAACTCTATATTATCAAAGTCTCCAGTAAAATAACTTCGGGGAATTTTGATGTTTTCAAATTTCAAATAGTCCGCACTACACACCAAAAACCTTTGAACAATGTCCTGTGGGAGCACGTTATCCCATTCTTGTCCTGTGATACACCAGATGTCTTTTAAGAGCAGTCGAGCACCAACAATAAACGGTGCGACAAGATCAATGGGGTCATAAGCTTTCGAGACAAGACTTAGGACCAATAGCTGAGTGAGTGACTTAGTGGTAGAGCAGCTTGTACCCCTACTCACAACTAAAGTGTCATTAGTGTGGTCCCACTTTAGCCCAAGCACGTGCGATGAATCCTCCTGGCATAAAACATTAACCTTGAGCTCAGTAGATTGACGAGATACAACAATTCGATCAGCCAATTTTGGTACATTGCTTAAAAATTTGTAAGCTTGAACCCACCAAAATGGAGAAGATGTACCAACTCCTTCGATCTATTGATGGCCCTCTTAGGAGATTCCACTGAGTCAAGGTAATCGTGCATGTAAAAGTTTTCGAAGACGGCTTTTGCAGCTTTGGGGTAAAACTTTGTGTTGTCTCTCGCAGTGCGTTGTAATGCATAGTTGGCGCATGTGTGCGAGTCTTTAGCCCCCAATATATGGCACGTGTATTGATACACTACAACGTTAGTTGTGGGGTCCTCCCGCCACAGAAAACGAAGTAATGGTTGGTCTGATAGTAATACGGCAACCTGTAGAAATATTCCCTCGATGTCGGCAGATAAAGCTCATGGTTGCTGTAGGAAGCGGAGAAGTACGCACCTTACCCGGTTTTAAAACGGGATGGTGAGGTAGGTACCACTCTTTATCAGACGGGTTCTCAATCTTGTGATTGTCTGGAATTTCAATTAATTACCCCTTATTTAGATCTTCCTTAATGGTACTAGTATACTTCGCTCTAAGGCCTTCATACTTGGCCAATCGTTTTTCCAGATTTTAGTTTTACAAGGGATTAGAAGTAATTATTTGGGAGCTTGGTGTTGTCTGCTGCCCACAGCATTTGGACATTGTATCTCAGGCCATTGTGTATGGTGGTACTCTCAAGGATTTCGTGAGCCCTTGCGTCTGTTGCAGATCTTGAGTCGACCTGCTTTTTTGCGCCAAATGATTCAATGTCGCACCATGATTTTATTTGACTTGCTAACTCATTGTCAAGTTCGATATTCACTTTAAAGCACGTTGAGCTTAGACAAGAACTTGATGGTAACAGAGCGCTGATGACCCAACCTATGGGTAAGCGTACGGCGACGGTTAAACGCTTCTCATCGGCAGAGAAGTGTTCTAACGGGCGGATGACATGATAGACATCTTATCCGAGTATCATCTCAATGTCTTTATAGGCATATGTCACGGGATCAAGGACTGCTAGGTGTGGGTAAGTCTCTTGCAGGGCCTATACATTAATATCTGAGCCGACGTTAAGACTCCCTTCAACGAAAAGATTCATGGTAAATGGTTCGAAATCCTGATGTTCTCTTGGTTTCACAGTAACTTCGGCAACCCTAGTATTAATTACTTCATCGGTTTTAATACCCTTGACAGTTAGTTTTAGTGCTTTACAGTGCAAACTGAGTCTATCTGCAAGATCACCGGCCACAAAAGAGTTACTGCAGGCGGTATCACACAAAATTAAAGCCTTGGTTTCTAGACCGGACGAATTGACCAAATTCAATTCAGTCACTTGAAGGAGCTCCTTGACGACAATAACTGATGACATCGCTATGGTCCTTTTAGACGGCTGTTGACCAGTAGTTGCTTTACTTTGACCTGTGTTGCCAGAAGACTGGATAGTTTTTGGGATTTGTTGACTGTTTTGCTGAGAAAACACTATCTGCTCCATGCAATAGAGTGTTATGCGAACTATTAAACCCCTCTGCTCGGCACTTCCTTGGTTGAGGGCACTGGCGGAATATGTGCTTGTCCCGTAAGCACGAAAACCAAAGTTTGTTATCCGTCACCAACTTAGCTCTCTGGATTGGAGTCTTTTTCTTGAAAACTCGACGCTCTCATAACCTGTGGTTATCTTTGCATAAAAGGCAACAAAAGTAAGTGTTCGTGGAAGAAGATGGCATTTAATTCCTTGTTTCCCTTTGTTGTGAATCTGATGCAAACACTTTTGAGGCTATTTTGGTCTTGGTTACTGAAGTTCGGTTATCTTCAGGTCTTGCCTTGGTTGCGCTTTCTTTCAAAGGATAGTGGGCCTCAGCCTTTTCTTTCAGCCAATCGTTAAAGTCAAGGAGGGTAGGTTTAACCTAGTGCTTTTAAACCATTAAGAGCTACCATGACTCTTTCATGTTTGATGATAACTTCTGTACCGCTTGGTTAACTAGGGAAGCGCTCTTCAAGTCAGCATCAAATGATAGTGACTTGAAAACTCCAACGAGGCTGGATATGGCTGCAGAATAGTTAATGATGTTATCAATATTGTGCAATTTAAGAGGCGGAAAACTGCTTAGCTTATCCAAGTGTGCACCTACGACTGCCTGTGGCTGGCCAAATTTACGTTCTAAAGTTTTCAGTGCATCCTTGTACATTAAACCACAGTAAGCAAACTCGACGATGGCAACCTTTGCTTTACTGGTGACGAGTGTTTTAAGGTACGTGAAATTAACGTCATCAGTTAGCGACTGCGAGTCAATCGTGTTTTTGAATTGACCATACCACTCGTGCCGTTGTGATGGATCGCCATTATACTGAGCAAGTTCCCTTTCGGACAAGGGGTCAAATTTCTTGCTGGTTATTGCATCAGCTAAATCCCTAATCAATGACGCATTGTCGGGTATCGGAGGGGCAGGTGCAGACACCTGCGGACCACTGCAACTCAACAGAGTTGGCTCAACATACGGATTTGTTGGCAGAAAAACAGGAGTGGTTTGATCAAGTAGGACAATACTAGTAGTTGTGATCCTTTTTTCCTGTTGTATGCCGGATGCTCATTGCAATCATTCAAAAGGGGTGAATTCTGATATATTTGATGTGTAAAGTTAGAGTTTGAGGGTAAAATATGAGTTCGTACTTTTGGAGGTACACTTTTCAAGAGGAATGTCTTGGTTGACTATTGACGGTCTGTGGTGTGGAGAACGCCAATGACTCATATTTGGCACAAAGTTTTGGCCAAGAGGACTATTGGGCATATTTGGGACAGGAGGAGCAACGGAACGTACGACTTTGAGTACTTGGTTAGTATTAATTTGACAAGTGTTGTGGACGTGAGGATGATTGATCAAAGGGCTGTGCAGATTGGGAAATGTGAGGCTAGGTGCAAATACTGGGTTCCGGATGGAAGGCCATTAGGATGATTGGATTGGGTGTTGTGCTGTTGAATGTTGGGACTTAGTGGGGCGCTTGGGTGCAAGGGAACATATATTGCGGCGGCTAGATTATTTGTTTTCAGAAAATAATGAAGAATGGGGTTTGGGGCTTTTCAGGCTTGGGAGCAAAATTATTTTGTTGTCGGGAGCGTTAACCCTGGGCCAAATCGTTCTCAGGCGAACTTGATGTTTCAGGTAACCTGGATTGTGAAATTTGAAGTTTTGCGTGAGGAAAACACTCAGACAAATTATTTTGAATTACTTGCCGTGCAAATGTCTGCGGTAAAACAGGCTGTTGAATTGGTGGTGAAGAAGCCCCTGCGATGTGTACAGAAGGCGGGTGACTATCTGCGGCTCATTGGTTAGTTATGCTCGGAAGCGCTATGCCTTGTTAGCCTGTTTGATTCATTTGCGCCTTAGGTGCACCTGGTACAACGCCTGTGTGTTAGCAGCTCTCAAAAAAAATCTCAGGTGGGTGGAGTATAGTAAGGGTTGAGTTGCTGCAAGGTCTCATTGCTTAAAATGTAATTGGTTCGACAATTTTTTGGAATGGAATGCCTTGAAATTTCAGTATTCTGATCTTCCACTGTGTTGCCGTAGTTGTGGCTAGGGCTTCCTGCAGGGTCATTCGTAACCTCTGGTTCACCAGATCTATCGCCTTTGCTAAAACTTAAATCGAGTGAGGTGTTGATCCAGACCTGGACAGCCTTTTCTTTTCTCATTGAGTTCCTAGCATTTGCACCTTAGAAACGCCGTCCAGCAATTCAAACTTTTGCAGAATTGCCTCCGCCAACCGTTTCCTGTTGTTTTCCTCCAGTTCATCCAATTCCATTAGCTTTTTCTGTTTAGCGAGGCGAATGGCTCCTCATTCTGTTTTTCAATTTCCTCACGCTTCACTTTAGCAATTACGTATTCATGTTTACGTTGACTAGATGTTTTTGACGAGGTCATCAGTGAGGAATCTCTAGAACGAATGGAAGCCCTCGGATCCTGAAACTACTCCCTTTATCATCAGCAGTGTTGATTTAGTATCGTGCTGAAGTGAGGATGTTGTTTTTTTTAGTTGTCATTGCCTCCCAGTAATACTTTAATGAAAGAAAGAGTGCACTTGGATCCTCAATTTTTCCAGCAAACGCAATCAAGTCCTCATTTTTGTCTACAATAGTCATAAAGGCTTCGTTGCTTTTTGTTACCAGAAGCTCAACTTTTACTCGACTACTTTGACTATTTACACAATGAAGGATATCTTCATGTATGGCATGCAATTCGGCTTCACGCTTTGACCTGGCAGCTTACAGCTTTTTGACTTTTTGATCAAGACTATTGGACATCACCTTATTATTTCAAAAAATCAGCAAAGTTACCACTGCACACGACTATCTATTATACGCACACTCCAAAAAAACCAAAACCACTCAAAACAAACCAAAAGCAAAAGAAACCAAACACAGTACACTGTAGGCAGTCTGTAGAACAAACATCCCAAAGAGCAGAAAGGATCGTCGAGCACAAAGTTCCCGACAAAAACGCCGCGGGTGACAAAGGAAAAACGGGAAGTCGAGCGAGCAATGCGCGACGCAACGCAAACGGGACAGACGGGAAGTCGAGAAACGCGCAAGGCAAGGAAACGGGACGGTGGGGAAAGAACGGGCGGGAAATGAGGTCAGAAAGAACTATGTTAGCAGACCACAGCCCAAAACTCATCCAAACAACCTAGCCCTAACTCTAGAACAAATTTAAGTCCCACCCTAGGAAGAAGGAAAGAAGCAACTGCAAGACAATGTAGCATAGTTCATTATGCGGCTTAATATAACAACAAATAAATTTACGGCAACGCATTGGTAAACTAAAAGGATGAAAAGGTCGAGAAATTTACAAGTCGTAACTCCAGAATAAACTTAAGTCACAACCCAGCAATACCCAAACCAAAACAACCAATCATCATATAACAATTCTAAACAAGGTAACGATAAATTGAATAAACTACAAAAGTGTATTTGTGGACTATGACAGTTGGAGAGGTCAAGAAACAATCCAGCTGTAAATTGAGAATAAACTTAAGTCACACCCTAGAAGGCAATAAGATCAAACCAACTAGCACTCATACAGATACAAACAAACATACAGCAGCAAAACCAATATACTACAACAGGAGGGCTAGTAAATTAGTAAAGCTGAAAAGTCAAAAGAAAATCCAGCCGCAACTCGAGAATCAACTAAGTCACACCCTAGAAAGCTATAAGACCAAAACAACAAAGCAGCATACTAGCATACTCAACATACTACAGCAAAAACAAAATATTATTCATCACATACGAAATACTACATCGGAATCCAGAAAACTAGACAGTGAAAACGAAAAGCGAAGATTTGGGAGAGCGACGTTATTAAAAAAGGGAACACGGAAAATTTTAAGTTAAAGGTTGAAAAAGGACTTGGGCGAAACAGTACATTAACGAGCGACGAGAAAAAATTATGGCAATTCGATAATTTTTTGGTAGGCCGGAGTTTATGAAAATTTTCACAACCTTTCATGTGCATTGAGTTTCACTCAATTGACGAACATTCTTGGAAAAAATTATTTTTGACAAATTTGCTTTTGTCTAATTTTTCTCTTTTTTTTGGCCATTTCTCTGCAAATTCTTATATACGGAACAGTAATCCAGTAAACTGGTCGGTTTTATGCGAGAAAGTACGGTTTTTCAATAAACATATTGATTTTTTATGTTTTTTGAATTGCATCAAAATTTTCCAAAAATTTTCAGACTTGAACAATTTAGCATAATGTTCTCTCAATTTTCTCTATATCAGAGGTAATTTTTTTGAGATACGATTTGACAATATCAATTTTTTCAAATTTTCGGGAAATCTACCGATAATTTTCGAAATCGATGATTTTTCGTCCCAAAAATTTTACTTTTGGGGTCTAATGGTCACCAGATATCCAATTTTTTTTACTACTCCTTAAAAATTTACAAGAAAATAGGGGTTGGGTTTCTTGCCGTCTAAGTTTATCTCACAAAACTTTACTGCAGAATACTATTAAACGTTTTTGGTTTTGCCTTACTGGGTAACAGTGCATACATCAATGACGTTGTACTGTCAGTTGGCACTGCTGTATGGCAGAAGTAGTCTGCACGTAGGGGATACTGTGTGTGTCCCCCCACCAATCTACACTTCTCCTGAATACCGATCGGAATGTATCTGCACCCACACTCTGGAGGAATGCGTTGGGTTGTTTCATCGTCCTGGACAGTCTTCCGCTGAGGCACGAAGGGGTAGCACCTCTCTGTAAATGGCACCATCTGTTGCATATGAGCCACCTATTATGCGTGACATGCTTTCCTCGCACTCAAAGTGTTTGGAACAGAGCACTGGCCACCACACCCGTCAAACAGTTAAAGTTTTCAGCAGAGGAACTTTCCACAAAGTCTGCGATTCGTTTGATCTAAAGAGAAAATCACCTACTGGCTCTGTGCTCAGTATTACATTGAACACTATGTAATACCTGCTGATTTGTCATAATTTATAAACAATTTAATAAATTAACACAACTTTTATACTAATAAATTAAAAATGTGTGTTGGAAGTTTTCGAAAGTCAATTCAAACAATATATATGTATCAACGTATAAGCTTTAAGACGTACAATTCAACTAGTCAAACTTAGAGGGCAGGATATTTTGATATTCTTTTAACAGATTTTTTCTTCTGACGTCATTGACGTCAAACCGGTTTAAGCCGAAAACCACTTAAATTGATACGTTTTGTGGTTATATTTACTTGAAATTAGGTTAAACGAACTTTTTCGGAACTCTCTATGTATATTAGAAGGTATTTTTATTAATTTAGAACGACTTCTGTAAGCATTTAAAATACTCGAATCTGATTGGTTAAAATTTGTTCAATTACTACGTAACATAAACCGACACCTCAATTACAACCAGCATCAAAAAAGCCGAAACTTTCTTGAATCGCTATAAAACTATATGGGCCGTGGACGATCAACAAACAAGTGAGAGATTTCAAAACATTATGGCATCCTAATGACCATAGGAAGATCTTTGCCTTATACGGAATATCTTTGCCTTATGGCCATAGGATGATCTTTGCCATATACGGAAGATCTTTGCTTATGGTCAGAGGAAGATATCAACCTTATGGCCTAGGAAGAGCTTTGCTTTACTGCCAAAGCAAGATCTTTGCCTTATGGCCATAGGAAGATCTTTGCCCCGTGGCCTAGGAAGATCTTTGCCTTATACGGAAGATCTTTGCTTATGGTCAGAGGAAGATATCTGCCTTATGGCCAAAAGAAGATCTTTGCCGTATGGCCTAGGAAGAGCTTTGCTTTACTGCCAAAGCAAGATCTTTGCCTTATGGCCATAGGAAGATCTTTGCCCCGTGGCCTAGAAAGATCTTTGCCTTATGGCCGTAGGAAGATATTTGCCTTATGTTCATGGAAAGATCTTTGCCTCATGACCATAGGAAGATCCTTGCCTTATTCGAAAGACCTTTGCCTTATGGCGATAGGAAGATATCTGCCTTATGGCCTTAGGAAGATCTTTTCTGTATGGCCTAAGAAGATCTTTGCTTTACGGCCAAAGGAAGATCTTTGCCTTATGGCCATATGAAGATCTTTGCCCTATGGCAGGAAGATCTTTGCATTATGGCCGTAGCAAGGTCTTTGCCTTATGTCCATAGGAAGATATTTGCCTCATGACAATGAGAAGATCTTTGCCTGATACAGAACATCTTTGCCCTATGGCCAAAAGAAGATCTCTGCCTTATGACCTATGAAGATGTTTGCCCTATGGCCGTAGGAACATCTTTGCCTGATGGCAATAGGAGGATCTTTCCCTAATGGCCTAGAAAGATGTTTGCCTTATGGCCGTAGGAAGAACTTTGCCTTATGACCATAGGAAGATCATTGTCTGATACGGAATATCTTTGCCCTATGGCCAAAAGAATATCTCTGCCTTATGACCTATGAAGATGTTTGCCTTATGGCCGTAAGAACATCTTTGCCTGATGGCAATAGGAAAATCTTTCCTCAATAGCCTAGAAAGATCTTTGCCCTAGGACCATAGGAGATCTTCGCCTTATGGTCATAGGAAGATCTTTGCCTCATGACCATAGGAAGATCTTTGCTTGATACGGAACATCTTTGCCTTAGAGCCATAGGAAGATCTTTGCCTTATGGCTATAGAAAGATCTTTGCCTTATGGCCAAAAGAAGATCTCTGTTTTATGACCTATGAAGACGTTTGCCTTATCGCCAAAAGAACATCTTTGCCTGATCGCAATAGGATGATTTTTCCTCAATGGCCTATAAAGATCTTTGCCTTAGGGCCATAGGAGATCTTTGCTTTATGGTCTTAGGAAGATCTTTGCCTTATGGCCTAGCAAAATCTTTGCCTTACGGCCAAAGGAAGATCATTGCCTTACGGCCAGAGGAAAATCTTTGCCTTATGAACATAGGAGATCTTCGCCTTATGGTCATAGGAAGATCTTTGCCTCATGACCATAGGAAGATCTTTGCTTGATACGGAACATCTTTGCCTTAGAGCTATAGGAAGATCTTTGCCTTATGGCTATAGAAAGATTTTTGCCTTATGGCCAAAAGTAGATCTCTGTCTTATGACCTATGAAGATGTTTGCCTTATCGCCAAAAGAACATCTTTACCTGATGGCAATAGGATGATCTTTCCTCAATGGCCTAGAAAGATCTTTGCCTTAGGGCCATAGGAGAACTTTGCCTTATGGTCTTAGGAAGATATTTGCCTTATGGCCTAGCAAAATCTTTGCCTTACGGCCAAAGGAAGATCTTTGCCTTACGGCCAAAGGAAGATCTTTGCCTTACGGCTAAAGGAAAATCTTTGCTTTATGACCTTAGGAAGATCTTTGCCTTATGGGCTAGGAAGATCTTTGCCTTAGGGCCGTAGGAACATCTTTGCTTTGTGTCCAGAGGAAGATCTTTGCCTTATGGCCGTAGGAAGATCTTTGCTTTATGGCCTAGGAAGATCTTTGCCTTATGACCGTAGGAAGATCTTTTGCCTTATGGCCGTAGGAAGATCTTTGCCTGATTGCCATAGAAAGGTCTTCGCCTGATACGGAACATCTTTGCTCTATGGCCAAAAGAAGATCTCTGCCTTATGACCTATGAAAATCTTTGCCTTACGGCCAAAGGAAGGTCTTTGCCTTACGGCCAAATGAAGATATTTGCCTTACGGCCAAAGGAAAATCTTTGCCCTATGACCTTAGGATGACTTTATGGGCTAGGAAGATCTTTGCCTTAGGGCCGAAGGAACATCTTTGCTTTGTGTCCAGAGGAAGATCTTTGCCTTATGGCCGTAGGAATATCTATGCTTTATGGCCACAGAAATTCTTTGCCTTACGGCCATAGGAAGATTTTTGCCTTATGGCCTAGGAAGATCTTTGCCTCACAGCCACAGGAAGTTCTTTGCCTTGCGGCCATAAGAAGATCTTTGCCTAATGGCCATAGGAAGATCTTTGCCTTATGGCCATAGGAAGATCTTTGCCTCACGGCTTTAGGAATATCTTTGCCTTATGGCCACAGGAAGATCTTTGCCTTGCGGCCATAAGAAGATCTTTGCCTAATGGCCATAGGAAGATCTTTGCTTTATTGCCATAGGAAGATCTTTGCCTTATGACCTAGGAAGATCTTTGCCTTGTGGCCATAGGAAGGTCTTTGCCTTATGGCCGTAGGAACATCTTTCCCTTATGGCCATAAGAAGATCTTTGCCTTATGGCCGTAGGAATATATTTGCCTTATTACCATAGGAAGATCTTTACCTTATGGACGTAGGAAGAACTTTGCCTTTTGGCCATAGGAAGACCTTTGCCTTACGGCCATAGGAAGGTCTTTGCCTTAATGTCATAGGAAGATATTTGCCTTATGTCTATAGGAAGGTCTTTGCCTTATGGCCGTAGGAAATCTTTGCCTTATGGCCATAGGAAGATCTGTGCTTTATGGTCGTAGGAATATCTATGCCTTATGACCATAGGAAGATCTTTGCCTTATGGCCATAGGAAGATCTTTGCCTCGCATAGCTATAGGAAGATCTTTGCCTCTTGGCCGTAGGAAGATCTTTGCTTATACCTAAACTTAAGTTGATAACGCGGAGAACTTTTACTTCAGATAGCTTAGCTGTACAATCGATCAAATAGAAGCCTACGTCCATTGTTATCAAAGGAAATACATCCTTCATTTGAAGTTATTATAACAATAATATGTGGAAACCTCATATTAGCAGGGGCTTTTTATATAGTCAAAACAGACACAGCACACATATACACACACACACTTGGGCTTTTTATTTAGTCAAAACACACACCACACACACTCACACACACACACACACACACACACACACACACACACATATATATATATATATATATATATATATATATATATTCTTGATGACTAGGGAAATCAATTTGTTTTCAAAATTGCATCCCTCATACTGAAACAAGTCGGAGAGTTAAAGACAACTAATTCTTCCTGTCAGAGGGACTCAAAGATACTCAAACGCAGCCAGCAAACCGCAAAAATGGGCAGAAGCTCTTTGCATGGAGAGATACAGCAAAGATACAAATTTCCAAAAAGATCAAACACACCCTAAAATAGATTGGCCCGAGAGGAAAATGAGCTCTATTGAGAATCGTGACAGAACCGAATTATCAAAATCAGTACTTCCTGTAAATCGTGAGAGATGATGATTACAAAGTTTTTGAGCCAAGCGATTCAAAAATGTTTGGCATTGTGGACATAGAAGTCAGAGAACTATTCTTTGAATTTTCAACAATAATTTCGGTTCCAGAAACTGAAGGTGTCAAGGGTCGGCCTTGATAGGTTTTGGATAGATACGCACGTTCCACAGGTTTTTGAGTTTGCTGCGATGACAGAGCAGTCGCCAGCATGTGACAACTTTAAACAGACAATGCTAAGAACTGCTTCGCAAACTACCCGAGCAACTTAATACGTTCCTTGTGTCATCCGATATATTTCAAATGTTAATAATTGTCAGTCCCAAACAGTGCGATTTTCATTTTTATCTTCCTTGTCCAATTGCAATTGCCGATATATCTCTTCAAGTTCCAATGATGTAAGCGGAACTAAACTTGAAGGGTTGACAAGTATATTCAACAACAAAACCTTTTTGAGTTTTCCGTCATACCAGGAGACCCTCACTTAAGGAAACGCCTGTTGTTGTCTTGGAAGAGTCATCAACAAAATCTCCATTTGAGCTCCTTACATGAATCCTTACAAACAAAGCTGTGACAAAGTTATTTCAAATCTCCGAGATTAGATTAAGCTCTTGATCGCGTTTTCCATATCACCACGGTTTTGAAGTTCTTCAAAATATTTTTTAGCTGTTTTTAGAGTTCTGGTTGGTTTTCAAGAGTTTTAAGTCACCTCCGTGCGTGCTGTAAGTTTTTATATTGTTTTTCGCATCTTTAGGTGATATTTTCATAAGTAATGATTTCATAAGTAATTCACATTTGAGTTTTGTGATCTACACTGTCCTGTTTTCCCGTTTGACCAAAATGTTGATCGCAAAGCTTTCCCCGCTGTCCAAAGTTTTTTGGAGTTTTATTTTCTGCTCGGAATTTTGTCTGCGACTCGGAATGATCCAAAAAATTTTGAAAATTTTGCACACTTTGCTTTAGTGTTTTTTTTCTGTAGAAACGCAACTAAGCATTGAAAATCTGAAAGCTATCAAAATGTTAACAATCTGTTCTCATTAATGGAGTTTTCGTTTTGCACGGTTCCGAGCAGAAAGAAGTCCACGCACCAATTGATGTGTTGAACTTTTCTACCACCAAGTCTAAAAGCACGGGGTGGCTGTTTCTTGTTCAATTGCAGGTGTTTTGCAATTGCCTCTGGTTTCATGTTCTCCTGCCATGCAGAATGTAGCAAAACTTTTTGGCGAACAAATTCCTATGACAATAAAATCGTTTGAAAATATATTGTTCGATTTCAAGTTCAAATTTTTCCGATTTCACTTAAGGGCACAATTTAGATCAGGTTGATTGAAAACTTCAATTACAACTATAAAACATGCTCAATATGCAATATTTTAGTGAGTTTTTTAGAAAGATCTTTTATAAAATGATCTGAATTTTTGTTTTTTTGTTCGCGGCCACTGATCGATATAACTTTTTTGTTGTTATGGTTCATGGTGCCAATCTACCATCTTTTTGCAGGTATTATTGAATCCAGTTGTCGATTAGATGTTAAATGGGTGATTTTTTTGCCCGAAAATATTTTGAAATCAGCATAAATATTGACTTTTGTTGCAACCAAAACAGTGTTTAATCTTTTTTAGAGAATCACCTGCAATATAAGACAAATAAATGTCAAACTAATTAGTCAATTAGTTTTATAGTAGTATTAAAAAAGCACGTGGAAAATTTTTATTTCGCACATTTGTCTCTACTTCTCGCCCGCTCAGCTACATTTCCCAGTCCAATTCTGCTAGTTTTTTAGATACCCTGCTTAGCTGTCCTCTAGCGTTGACTTTTTCCCCAAATGTGAACAAAATGAGCATAAATGTTCAGAGAACAAATTCTACCAAGCAGTAATTCAGTTTCCTGCGTTTTTAATAATTGTTATCGTATTTTTGCAAGTCTTCTCTAGTTTTTCTGCTACAGCTGACATTGTAGTACATTGCTTAATTTTCATCTACTTTTCCAACAGACTTTTTTTTTGTTTTTTGTGGTGCTTGAAGGTTGCTAATGACTGAGGACAAAAATAATGCGCTGTTTTTTATTGCGCTGAAGCATCCAGGGCTTCAACAGTTTATTTCAAAAACATTCAAACAACCCTAAAATTTTGTAGTTCGTTTTCAATTGATGATGCAAGACAAAATAGGCAAAACTCGGCCTCTGAGAAAGGAGAAAGAGAGGTTGTCTTCCCAAAGGTTCACCAAAAAACTATTGTCATTCTTCAATATATAGTTTCACCTCTCTATAAACACACCAGTTCCTACATTTAGCTCGAAAAACAACATTATGCTCGTTGGAAAACTTATTTTTTAAGGTGCGGGTCACTCTAGTGAAGGTCTGCATCATTAAGTTCTCTTTTAATCTTTCATTGTTTGGGATGTGACAATTTTTCTTTCAAATTTCTATAAGAAAGAATGATTTTTTTCTATCCCTGCGTGAAAAAAAAATTGTTGCCTAGCGTATCCTCAATTTTATTTTCTAGTTTTTGCCAAACAAAATATGAAAAGTTTGGCTTGCCTTTTTCTGTTTAATGCCCAGGAAAGTCAGGCCGCAAAACATCGAGTTAAGATGATAAAACCCTTTGAAAATATATAGTTCGACTTTAAGTTCAACTTTTTCCGATTTCACTAAGGTCACATTTTAGATCAGGTTGATTGAAAACTTGAATAACAACTATAAAACACACTCAATATGCAATATTTTAGTGTTTTTAAGAAAGATCTTTAATAAGTTGATCTGATTTTTTGTTATTTTCTTTGTTCGCGGCCACTGATCGAAATAATTTTTTTGTTACGGTTATTGTTATCAGGAAATTCTTGTGTCAGAGCACTAACTCCCTGGATTGTCTATTTTTTTTTTAAAAAAATATTTAATTGTATTATACTGTACCTAATGTTCAAATTTAATTTCATATGGGCTGTTTATTCTTGTAAGAACACTTTTATAATTCTATTGAAGTGCATAACTAAAGAAACTCAATACGTGAAACGAAATCCACAAGCTTAAGTTTGACTGAGAGCATGTTTTGGATTCAAATGAGTTTTATCAAAAAATTGTTATTACTTTGAGCTTAAAACAACCTTATCTATGACATTTTTGCTTTTTTGTAAAAGCAACCGGAGTTTCATCTATAGAAAATTGAGTCTGTGTCAGCCCGGATTATTTTTTTGTGTTCTTTGAGCTGCCGTAAAACACCGGTACGCTGAATTTTCCGCGAAACTAAAAACTTCATGTTTAAGTGGTAAAATAGTTAACAAGATCAATGGCAAACTTTCATGACGCCAAATAATCATGCAAAATTTTGGCAAGCCAGAAATGTGAAATACATTCTTGTTACGGAAATTATGAGCGTAACTATTCCCCATTAGAGAATACTGTCCAGGTTAGGGGGGCTAGGGGGCAGTTAGCAAAATGATGTAGGAGTGGGCAATGGGAGGACTTCTGATGAATCACTCCCTGGCCAAAATTGCGATATATGAGGATTATGCAATGGGTGGCAATGGGATGACATTTGAGGAATTACCCCCTGGCCAAAATTGCGATATAAGAGTGGGCTGCAATGGGCTGCAACGGGAGAATTTTTGAGGAATTATTGATGGTGTACAACACGGTTGTTTGTTCCCGCAAAGTTTCAAGAGATCTTAAATTGTAACTTAAAGATTTTCCATTTTGGAAGCATTTTATGGAATTTTAAACTGCTTATTTAAACCTTTCTTCGATTTTTCTATATTTTGGACCTCAGGTAACTGTTTTCCAAATGTCGCCCCGATAGCTATTAGGAAGATAATTCGCATTTTACAGTTACCTTCGACAAAATTGACTAGAACAATTAAGTGTTTGAAATTGGTCTCAAGTAATTATCAATTTGTTTTGGACAATTTACCATGGTTGCATGCTCAAAATTAAAAGGAGGATACAGGAAAAAAATTAGTTAATAAATCATTTAGACTTTGTAGCAAATAAGACGTTTTGGAAAAAAAACGCATCGTCAGTTTCAACCGTCAAAAGTTGCCTCCAAATCTGTTAAATATATATGTTATACGCATATTAATTACAGTCTATTTTCTTTAATTTTTGAGCGCCGATGCGCAAATATTCATTTGCCAAAATATGTTTAAAGTTGAAAGTACAAAACTGTAATATACGAGCATCACTAGTTTTAAAAGTGGTCTGATACCAACAAAATTGATAGTTAGAAATGCTGCTTCATAAACAAAACTATACAATTCAGGTCTCTTAAGTCTATCAAGCTAAAGTATTTAATGAAATTTAAACGAATAACCGCGATCACGTTAACATCAACCTTTCAAACCACGCTTTACAATAAATACAAAGATTACATCAATTTGTTCGATCTCTAAAAAAGTTGTATATCTTGATACAACATGAAGACTTTCACTTTCTGGAGCGGCTTTATCTATTTTTTCTGCATCTTTCTTCTTCCTTACTGAGGCCAGTGCTTTGGATATTAAAAAAAATCAGTCTATGCAAACATAAATGTTCATTCCCTGAACTATTGGAAAATTACTGCTTGAACGTTTTGTTTCCAATTATTCACCATATAATAACAGTGTTTTATGCTTAAATTTTTGTTACATCTTAAATACATTTTCCGTGGTCATTGCAGAAACATGACAACCCGAGTCGAGGTTTTTTCAAAAATAATTTAAGATTAGCGGTGAATAGCGTTGAAAAAAAATTCACAGCAAAGCGCCCGCACCTTTTGACGTTGAATGCGGTGAATTTTTGTAAGATTTGCGGATTTTAGAGGTGAATTTTTTCCACCGCATTTACCGGATTTATTACAAAAAAGAAACTGCCGTACGTGGGGTGGAAACTCTCACCTCTTGCAGGGCAACAACCTCTTATTCTACTGCTCCATCTGTCACGTACTTTAATACATTTTTCCTATGATTTTAAGATAAG
>NC_134470.1:62292323-62334823 GCF_964194025.1 Convolutriloba macropyga | reverse complement strand
AGATGGTATCATCAACATTGTTGGCTCTGGGCTTTTGGCTTTAGTTGTTCTTCAGTCTTTCTACATACTTTTGGAAAATGATTTGCAATTCCACAGTTTTTGGAGTTCTTTCCGCGAGCAGGGCAATTTTGTTGATGAGCGGCTGACCACACATAGCCACAATTAGGACAGATTATAGGTTTGGTGAAATTGCTTGTTACAGGTCGAGATCGATTCCAAGAACGATTGCTTGTTACAGGTCGAGATCGATTCCAAGCGTTGTTGATGAACGTAGTCCTGACTTCATTTGTATTCTGGTGAATAGCTGTTCCTGACATCTTCAATTGATTTTGGATTCCCATTCAAATATTCATTGCCAATTCCAAAACCTTTCTAGTCAATCTCGTTTTTTTTAATAATTCTCTCTGAATCTCACCGTCTTGCATGTTCGCTATGAGAACGTCCCGAATGATGGATTCCTCATAACTGCCCAGATCGCAGTTCAAGGACATTTCACGGGGACAACCACAGAACTTCTCGACGGTTTCTCCTTTCAATTGTTTCTGGGTTAGGAATGTATAACGGTCAAAAATTATATTCCGCTGTTTTGTGAATACCTCATCTAAACTCTCCCAAAGATCCTATGTAAATATCCGATCAATTTGAAACGTTGGTTCCTGGGAATCAAATATTCGACGTCCTTCCATGCCGAGACTAAGATAGGTCAGCGACACAGCTTTGTTGTCCCAAAACATCCAAAGTTTATCAGCGCACAATATTCTTGCTAGCTCATTTTTTTGACACCTATTGAGACATGTATTCTTGAGTTGTTCATTCCGAGTTTTGCAATCTCTTTCATTTTGGGCCGTGCTATTTTCTACATTTGCTTTGTAGAAAGGTTCAGGAGGAAGGGTGACTTTGTCCGCTGGATCTTCACAAAGAGAATCGATCGAAATATCCTCTTTAGCGAGGATAGCCAGCTCCCACATTATCTGCCAACGTTCCCATCTCAACGGTGGTTCTAAAGTCGGTCTTTCCCAAAAAGGTTCGATTCCAAGAAGAGCACGTTGTTTGACTGCTGACTGCGCCATGTGATACCTCTTACTTTGGAGATATGTAATTGAGTCGCGGGTACGCAGTAGATTATTGAAGTTGGATTCGAGGTGCGCATCCACTATATTTACTAAAAGTTGGAATACCACTTTTATTTACATTCTTCAATAGTGCTACAGATGCAGCTCTATTTTGATGACATGGAATTCTATCTCGAAACCGTTGAGGACTATTCGGATGGCAAAACTAAGAAGACTGATAATATCTGAATTTCAAGGATTAAGTTAAGAGAATGAATGTTAACAAATGTGAAAGTATGGTCAAAACTGAAAACCTGAGTTTACAGTCGACGGTAAAGTTTACTTGATGTGAAATATAATTAAGAGTGACTTTTAACTATGTCATGGACAACTTAAATAAATTAAGTACAAATTATCAGATTACGGTACAACTGTACCACACAAACAATAACATAATAGTCCAGGCAAAGAGATCACAAGAGCTAGAGTATGGAGGTGGAGATGATACATTGGCAAAAATCTAGGCAAAAATTTCAGAAAAAATGAACAGATCAACGGAAATCCGTCTATTATTCACAAAAATTCAAACCTCGAAAACTCCTGTAAAATACAAAAATAAAAAAAATCTTTTTGTCTATTTTCTACGCTGGACGAGCTTTCTAATGATACCAGGGTCAACTCTCACTCATTTGAGTATATAGTCCCCCCCCCCCACTAAAGTGCGTCGGAACAATGATCCATTCAGAAGATTAAAGAAAAATGAGACCGAATATCAAAGAAATTTCGAACTCTTTTAAAAAATTTACTTCAAAAAAATGGGCTGGTTGAAACAGAAGTTTACCATTGTGCTTTTGAAAAAAAACTATGAAAATGTATTGATAGGTATCATGTCTGTCTGCATTTTTTCAAACTTTTATTCAAAATTGCAGTGAACGATACAACCTAGGCGATCATATGGAAAAAGGCGATGTGATGTGTGCTTCCTTTTCTTAATTATATGGTCACGTAATTTGCAGAAACCGACACAGTCATTTCCGTTCATTATTAAAATCGACAAACGGTATTTTTAAATCATTTCATTAAAGTCGACCAACACTCTTTCCATACCCTCCCTAATCACGCCCATCACGCCATAAAAGCTGGCATGATCGATCGGTTGATCCAAAGTTTTTACGTATCTTTACGTTCCAAGAAACTGATGCATTTTCAACCGGAGTCCATACGCTTGATACTCAGGAATTTGTAACACCAAATATTTTTAAACATACAAATAAAGCCCTAAGATCAATCTTGACGAATCGCCGACCCTTGCACATTTCGGTCAACCCATTGCCAGCATTGGTCAGCCCATCGTCGACCCTGACGATTAGGTTCAACCCATGTTTTTTAAAATCCAATATTCGTTGGTCACGGTCTGTTAAAAAACGATGTAGGTTGACCACGGTTGGTTAATTGTAAAAATCAATTGGGTACTCTTAAAGTGTTCTACTGCAGAATGGATTAAGTGGATAAGTTATGTATTTATGTTGTAGTCAAGGAAAACTCAGTAGAACAGACTGCTCAACAGAGATTTGACCGTGATGGCCTTAAATATTCCTTTGGCTGTTTTGGCGTTTGGAGTAGCGATGATGTTGAGCGTTGAGGCTTCTTTTTTCACCATGAGTGCGAAGGGGCCCTTATACTTCGTGTTGGCAGACTACTCACTCAGACCAAAGGTTCTGACACGCACAAAAGACATTTTATTGCACAAAAGACATTATCGCGCACAAAAGACATTACCACTTTATTTCCATTCTGCAATAGTGCTACAGATGCAGCTCTATTTTGATGACATGGAATTCTATCTCGAAACCGTTGAGGACTATTCGGATGGCAAAACTAAGAAGATTGATAATATCTGAATTTCAAGGATTAAGTAAAGAGATTGAATGTTAACAAATGTGAAAGTATGGTCAAAACTGAAAACCTGAGTTTACAGTCGGCGGTAAAGTTTACTTGATGTGAAATATAATTAAGAGTGACTTTTAACTATGTCATGAACAACTTAAATAAATTAAGTACAAATTATCAGATTATGGTACCACACTGTACCACACAAACAATAACATAATAGTCCAGGCAAAGAGATCACGAGAGCTAGAGTATGGTGGTGGAGATGATACATTGGCAAAAGTATGGGCAAAAATTTCAGAAAAAATGAATAAATCAACGGAAATCCGTCTATTATTCACAAAAATTCAAACCTCGAAAACTCCTGTAAAATACAAAGATAAAAAAAATCTTTTTGTCTATTTTCTACGCTGGACGAGCTTTCTAATGATACCAGGGTCAACTCTCACTCATTTGAGTATATAGTCCCCCCCCCCCCACTAAAGTGGGTCGGAACAAAAATCCATTCAGAAGATTAATGAAAAATGAGACCGAATATCAAAGAAATGTCGAACTCTTTTAAAAAATTTACTTCAAAAAAATGGGCTGGTTGAAACAGAAGTTAACTATTATGCTTTTGAAAAAAAACTATGAAAATGTATTGATAAGTATCATATGTCTGTCTGCATTTTTTCAAACTTTTGTATTCAAAATTGCAGTGAACGATACAACCTTAGGCGATCCTATGGAAAAAGGCGACGTGATGTGTGCTTCCCTTTCTTAATTATATGGTCAAGCAATTTGCAGAAACTGACAGAGTCATTTCCGTTCATTATTGAACTCGACAAACGGTATTTTTAAATCATTTCATTAAAGTCGACCAACGGTCTTTCCATACCCTCCCTAATCACGCCTATCACGCCATAAAAGCTGGCATGATCGATCGGTTGATCTAAAGTTTTTACGTATCTTTTCGTTCCAAGAAACTGATGCATTTTCAACTGGAGTTCATACGCTTAATATTCAGGAATTTATAACACCAAATATTTTTAAACATACAAATAAAGCCCTAAGGTCAATCCTGACGAATCGCCGACCCTTGCACATTTCGGTCGACCCATTGCCAGCATTGGTCAACCCATCGTCGACCCTGACGATTAAGTTCAACCCATGTTTTTTTCAAATCCAATATTGGTTGGTCACGGTCTGTTAAAAAACAATGTAGGTTGACCACGGTTGGTTAATTGTAAAAATCAATTGGGTACTCTTAAAGTGTTCTACTGCAGAATGGAATAAGTGGATAAGTTATGTATTTGTGTTTGTAGTCAAGGAAAACTCAGTAGAACAGACTGTCCAACAGAGATTTGACCGTGATGGCCTTAAATATTCGTTTGGCTGTTTTGGCTTTTGGAGTAGCGATGATGTTGAGCGTTGAGGCATCTTTTTTCACCATGAGTGCGAAGGGGCCCTTATACTTCGTGTTGGCAGACTACTCACTCAGACCAAAGGTTTTAACACGCACAAAAGACATTTGCGAGGTATATGTAACACAAACAAGAGCTCCTTTTCATTTCGGTAACAATAGCTATGACCAAATAACTGTGTGTGGGAATGGATATATAATCCCCGGAGTATCCGGAACAGCAGAAACGGCATCGCCTGCTGTCAATAGCAGTGATTTTGACAACCCTGAAACACCTCTGGTTGCGGTTGGTCTAATTGCAAACGACAGAGATGATGGCTTGTTTGACATGGACTGTATCTCCAGAAGATTTTATGCTAGTCTATTAAACAGCGATGATAATACATGCGCTGCCGCTGCTACAGCAGCTAGTTTGTTTTACACCGAAATTAATATCTTAGGACCTCTTCAAAATTCGAAGCATAATATTACTCCTGAATACGATCCAGCAGCCGATAACGCGAACATCATACAAGAATGGATAGCTTCAGTTAACCCTATAAATTACGCGTCATTTGTGACTAATTCTGGATCATACGGGAATGAAGTGAAAACTTCTATTTTTTCCGGACCAAACGACACTGCTGCAAACTTTGCACCAAGATTCGCTAACAATGTAATCTCTGACTCAATGTCTTCGTCTGAGAAAGGAACAATTGAAGCTTTAACAGGTGATGCAAACTTTATCTCAGGATTTGGTTACTGTTTTTCCTGGTACAAGGTTGGACAACCGCCGGAGGTCATTGACCATTTCAACACATTTCAGTTGGTACTAGCTTGCAGTAGCGAAACATCCAGCTCACCGGTTGACAAATGCGTTGCCTTGTTCGACTATTTCGAACTTGGCTACACTGAACAGAACGGACAAGTGATGAGAGCTGGAGCTACGGGACCCGGATTGAGTAAGTAGCAGTATTCTTTTCAATTTCGCCAGCCAAATATGTTAATTCATAACTATAATCAAATGCTTAAATACTTACATGCACATTTATTAAAATACCATAGTGCTATTTAAAAATAAAAATTAGACCTTTTTTAAAACTATTTGATGATCAGTATCATTGATATTTTGCATTTCAACGACGAGTGCGCATTGAGTTTTTTTAGCTGAATGCTTCATCCGTTATATTGTTTAGATTACAAAAAAACTGAGAAAAAGGTGAAACAAAACGTTATGTACCAACTACTCCTAAACATTGATTTCAAATTATCACTTTTTGCTTGAACATCCAAATGAGAAAAACAATTCAAGTTGTTAATAATAAATAAGCAGAATTCAGTAAAAAGCAAAACCAAAAACAAATTCTCAAACAAAATCAGAAAACTCTAAATATCATCTTCAACGCCATCTTTATCACGTTCATCCGCAGTCCAAAACTTACGTTAACTTCAATCCTAACAGTGACTTTCCATGGATGAATGGACCATGTAACAACACAGAACACTAATTTTCAAAAATATTATGTCTTTCAGTCATATTTGGCACATAAAATGATGAACAATTTAAACTGTATTGGGGCGCCGTTTCATCCGAGATTGGATTTTTTGGAGACTGAACTTCAGCCAATTTAGTTAACTCACAGAAAGGATAAAACTAACGGAGTGATTTTTGAAGAACTATCGCTTAAAATGAGAAAAAAAAATTGCTGCCGAAGATTTTTTGGGTCTTTATAGAGGATTTCTCAGTTTTTTTTATTAAAGGAACATATATCTAATTGTTGGCGTGAGTTTTGTTGTAATTATCACATCAGTTCCCAGTAATTTTGTTAAGAAATTAATTATAATTATTAAGCTGTCTTTTGGCAACAGTTTAAACGTGCGTATGAAACATTTTTCTTTTTTTCAGCTCTTGAATCAACTCTAATATCACTTTTTTACTTTATGCCATTGATATTTGGGCTTGGCGTTTGCTGTAGTTTTGATCAGTCTTCTGTTTTCCACAGATTTTTCTCTGTTTTGCATCTTATAATTGTTCATTTTTTGACAAAGTTGATAGAACGGACTTTTATTAAATTTTGGCTTTTACTTCAAGACTTGTTTTGCTATCAATTTGATCGACTACACCAATTTTTCCTGCGGCAATTTTCGTTCACACTTCTGAAGTACGTAGCAGCAGCTGTGTTCAGGATACTAATATAAAAAAATTTGACTAAAAAAAATTCTGACTGAATATTTTCTTGTACTTCAAACATTAGCTAGAGGGCATCTCAATGCTCTTGAAAAAAAAATATATGAAAAAATGGAGGGTGAATTTATTGGTAAAAAAGACAATGCTGTCGAATGTTGCTTCAGTTTCTTCTTATCGTCGAATTACTACAAAATCCAAACAAGCAAACCACCAAACCACAGCTGTTTTTGGCTGACAATGTCTACAAAATGAAAAAGAACATCAAAACGTGAACAATGAAAGTATTTTTTTGAATAGAAGAAAAAAAATCATAGCAATAAAAGTTTTATTTTATTAAAGGAACATATATTTCGTTTTATTACAACGTTTTTAACTTAACGTTTTTTTAACTTCAAAATTTTTTAATCAAAAAACAGAAAAAGAGGATTTCAATAAATTTGACTGCTTTTCTTCAAATCATTTAGCTACACTTCAAAATGAAAACTTTCTCCTAAAACATTCAGAAAAATATCCAAAGAATGAAACAGCTCTGAAAACAGTAAAGCTCAAAAGATATTGAACTTCTAATTTTAATGACTTTTTCTTAAAACTATTTTTAAAATTCATCCTCCGAAAAGTTTCTGGAGTTTTGTTTAAAAATGAAAATTTTATGCTTTTTTATAAAAGTTAAAAGCAATCAAAAATAGTCAGCAGAAACTGAAATTTGCAAAAACTCTTATGTCAATTTATGGGGTTAAGTGTCTGTTGAAAGAGCAGTTACAGCGAGCATAACTCTTAATACTCTTAATACTACTACCACCAACAAAATGGAAAGTTTTGTAAATTCTCCTCTTTTTTGTACAACTCCTTTTTGTACAAACCCTAAAAAATAATTAAAATCTGTTTACTGCTTCTTTTGTTCAGTTTGAACTCCTCATTGAAAATAATATTTCCTTAGATATAAAACTATGTTTTTCATGTCTTGTTGTTATGAATTTCTGAAAGAACAATGTATTCAATACTTTACTTTAAAAATTGCTTTAAGCCTCAGAACATTTTTTAAAAAAAATTATTGTAGGAAACTGTAGACATTTTGAAAGAACCGAGAAAAGTGTATGAACATTTTGCACTGCGGCTAATGTGCAAATGAGTTTCACGGAACGTCTTGTTTCCTCTAAAATTGGCAAAAGAAAGAGACTGTTTAAAACTGCGTTTGATTGCTACTCAGATTAGCTGATTAAAAATGAGAACTATTGTGATCAACGTAGACCCAAAATTATTTTTATAAAGAGATCAAGCAGAGCAAAAATTCTGTTTCATTTTCAGAGCGTCGAAAAAAATTGGAAAGCGAAAGCAGCACTGTATGCAAAACCCTGTGCTTTATTCAATTGACACTAAACTTCAGACAACTGAAGTTTCACAAAGGTTCGCTCTATTAGATAAAGATGAACAGCTAAACGAAAAGACTAGAAATTTTCGGAGGCAAATATGAAGCCATAAACATCAACGAAAAATATTCCAGCCGTACAATAGGCGAAAAAAGTCCCATTAATGGACTTAAACTGAATATAACAAGGGCTGAACTTACTCTTATTGCATCAGATGTTAATAATCGAAACGTTTTTAAATTCTTTTAATATAGTAATTTGCGAATATACTTAACATTATTTGAAAGTTGTCAATTGGTTGAACTTATTAAGCCTTAATAAATTTCTCCATTTCTTTCTAATAAAAAGAGAGGTAATCAGGTTCACACAGTTTCCCTCATTTTGAAAATTATAATTTCAAGATTTGGAGAAATGCATTTTCTAAGTTTTTATTTGGAGTTGACTTCAATTATTTTTGAGAAATATATTGCAGTAAATTTTTGCGATTAATAATTTTAAAAAAATGCCCCTTCCTTTCTAAAAGGGGGGATAATTTCACGAGTTTTCTCCCATTGAAAAAAATTGTTTTCGAGCTTCGACGAAGTGTATTTCCTTAGTTTTCTCCTTTTAGATTATAGACAATTATAGACCATTATAGACAATTGTTGTGTTTCCATTATAGACAATTGTTTGAAAATGGAAACACGAATAGAAAATAAATAAATGCAAATTTATAAATTTAACTTCTAATTTCATTCTTTATGTGCTGATCGAAATCGAATAAATTTTTACGTCATATTATTTCCACCAAATTTTGGTACCCAAAATTTGCTCCTAATTCAAAGAGCTCTATATTTAGGTAAAAAAATATCTTGACTAATTTTATCGAAATCAGAATTAATCTTCCTTGATTATAAAAAATAACCTCAACTATGTGAGAGTTAAAATTTGCGCATTTAATCATCGATTAGGCATGTACGCGTTTTCACGCAATATTGCTTTGAATAAAGAGCTTTAGAATAAGAAAGAACATTAGAATTAAGAACTAGAGAACCGTTTTTGCACGCTTTGTGAAATCCACGGGCAGAATTCAGTAAGGGGTCTGTATTAATCAGTAATGTTGAGCTGTGCTTGAGCGTGTATTATTTTTGGGTTAAAATGAAGTTCGCGGAGTTGGTGTTTTTCTAATTAATAGTTGTATCTACCTGTTTACAATTCATTCTTGAAAAGTCTTGATTCGAATTGTAATATTCAATGCGCTTTAGCTCCTGCCTTGTTGTTGTAATTTTTTTATTTTTCTTGAAACTTGGTATGAACGAAAAACATGAATTAATGCTGACTAATGACCCCCTATTATTAGTCAATGACACCAAACCACTATAGTTATAAAGTCCTTTCACATTTCGACGTCTAAACCTGGGTGTAATCAGAAACTCCAGTAGTAATAAAAAATAAGGGGTTCACTTTTAAATGTTTTCAGCTCCTTTCGAGCTGCCTGGATCAGGAAACACGTCAGCAATTGGCAATCTTCTGACGGATTCTAATGTGAACATACCAGGTCTGTGGATATACGAACTTGTTCAATGCACGGGTTCAGGCGGGCCTGTACTGGCACCATACAGCACAACGACACGAGGAGGAGGCCAGCCATGTACGGACGAAAAATGTTGTTACAACTTCAGCTCCTACTCCATCGACAACTGTTCTTGCTGATCCCCCATCAACTGTTGTCCCTGATCCACCATCCACTGTTGTCCCTGATCCCCAATCAACTGTTTTCCCTGGTCCACCATCCACTGTTTTCCCTGGTCCACCATCCACTGTTGTCCCTGATCTACCATCCACTAGTGTCCCTGATCCACAATCCACTGTTGTCCCTGATCCACCATCCACTGTTGTCCCTGATCCCCCATCAACTGTTGTCCCCGATCCACCGACAACTATTGCTCCTAATCCACCATCTACTCTTGCTGCCGATCCGCCGACAACTGTTGCTCCTGATCCGTTATCTACTAGTGCTCCTAATCCGCCAACAAATTCACCTCATATTCTGCCAGCAACTGATTCTAGCTCGACAACCGCGGTATCTTCAGTAGACTCGAATAAAACCGTAAAAATTAATCTAATTTCACTCTCTTCAACCAGTACCAACTTGAGTGTAACCGACCCCGCAGGAATTGCAACTATCAAAGACATCGTAGCTTTCTGCGAATCTGATGATGAAAATGGATGCAATGATGTCGACTACGAGACCAATGCTGATGCAACAGTGAATGCGTGGGTCAATGTGGTTAATTTGGTGCCTGGAATTCCTTACGAGATCACAGTGAACAAATCTACTTTTGGTGGAGTTGCAAACACAGCGCATTTCACCACAGTTATATTTTGCACAAGTAATCATTTTTTAAATTGTTCCTATTGGGTAGCTTTCATGCTTTCACATAATCTGGTGAACTGCAAGAGTAAAACGAATTCCCCCGAGTCATATCTGAGTTTTTGTAATTGAAATCATTTTTGAAGCTCAAAAAGAAACTTTCAACACGATTAAAATAATATAGTTTTATAGAACGAATAATCTAAAAAATTTTCAGCATTAGTCAAAAAAGCTGAAGCCTGATTTGTTTTTTGTTAACATTGCTGACTGCAAATATTTTTTCATTTTAAAAACTATATATCAAATGAATTTGTCAAAAATTTATTATTCGAAATCCACACAGAAGAGGATTAAGTGTCATTCATTTTGTTTAAGTGAGCCTGATGAAAGATACTTCTTCGCGATGCATATTTCCGCAGAGGTGTACCCAAATCATCACGGGCTTATCTTACCGATCTGTGTATCTCTTGAGCGTTTTCTTATGTCAAAATATTTTAAAGGTAACAATACTGTGAAAAATAGAACATTTAGAATAATTGGGCAAAAATGAAGGGAACAAAGCCACTTGTCGTAACAAAAGTGGCCAAATTCTAACCGCACAGCGGAATTGAGATACAAGCTTTGTACGGTATTTCTCGCTCTAAGTGTCACCATTCTGCATGATTTAGGTATCTATTTTCACACTCAGTGTAACCTGATTCCGCACTGAAGGTATCAAATTTTTGCATTGACTGTATCTATAATCCGCAATTGTGCCTAACTTAATGTTTAATGATCGCTTTTGAGCTTGTAAAAAAGGTTTAAGGCTTTATTACTTGGGAATTATTTAGTGACAGAAAGTGGTTTAAAGGATAATAATATTATACCATATATGGCTCAAATTTATCAAAATTTTCTTATTTATTTAGCCTATCAGGTCAGAGAATGGCATTGACATCACCACAAAACCCCAAAGCCGTACTTTGGATTTTTCAGAAAAAAAATCAATTATACTTGCTAAGATTTGACCTAATTTTGATACAACAAAATGAATACAGTTCTTGTAAAAAACTGGATGATTTGCAAACTATTCCGAACATTTGCAGGTATGATTAAAAAAGAGCAAAGAGCAACAAATTGAAGTCTAAAAACTGTTACTTTGAACGAAAAACAAATAATTTTAAAATGGAAGTAAGAAGCATGAAATATGCACTCAAGGTTTGTTAGCAGTGGTTGAAATTGTTTGAAATGAATCTAGCTTTTAAGATAAATTTCTCGTCTATTAAACTAGTGATTTTCCAGAAGCAACTTCTAAACTCATCTGATTCGTCAAAAATAACTAAGATAAAATAGGGGTAGTTTTCGTCTAAAATTCACATGTGCACTGATTAGTGTTTTTTCTAGCTAATTTCAATTAACAAGTGATTTCCAGTGGATCCACCAAATGAAACTAGTTAATTGATTTGAATCAATTTATTTATGTATCTTTACAAGTGTCTATTGACAGGTGCTCATTGGCAGGTGTCTAAAAATTTGTTTTTTTGAAAAATCCCTCCATTCATCCTAAGCAATTATTGACACGCTTCTGAAAACCTAAGAGAACAATCTTTAACACGGCTAAAATGATTGAATGTGATGAACAAAATTTGAAAATTAATTAATAGCCAATACGCAATTCGACAGGTGGTTTTTAACAGGAGTCCAATGTCAGGTGACTCTTTTTTCTGAAAAATCTTTTTGTCATTATTAGTGATTGTTGACGCTCTTTTTTGGTATTTATGAAAATGAGACATTTTTTGGACAAAGCAAGGAAATTTGCAACTCCTTAACAAACTCTTCAAAAAAATTAATTCAGAAACATTATACTTGGTTGATATGAACAGTGATCAAATTGTTAGTTTTAGTTCAACAATCTCTTTTCAACTACTTCTCTAATTTTAGGAAAATAGAGATGTTTTCAAAAAATAAGATTTGAAATGTGGATTCTGTTTTCTAATGGAGTTTATCTGCACTTTTGATTCTGCGTTTTCTGCATTTTTATCTCTCTCTCTCTCTCTCTCTCTCTCTCTCTCTCTCTCTCTCTCTCTCTCTCTCTCTCTCTCTCTCTCTCTCTCTCTCTCTTTCTCTTTCCCTCTCTGTTCAAATCTTTCCTTTGTGAGCTGATTCCCAGGTATGTTCTTTAGATGTGTGCTTTGGGATGTCATTCCCTGGTGATGTTATGCTTGCGTTTGATTGTCATTCCCTTTTTGATGTCGTTAAAATTGGGATGTCATTTGGGTGCGTGGTGATGTCAATCCATCCTGGTGTGGTGGTGTATTGCTGTATTCCCGACTTACAATTCAAATATTATTTGTCGTATCTGGCTCATGAAATTTTCATTACTTATATCGATTTCTCTGCATTCTTGAACAGAATGGCAAATTTAACTATGCATTATATTGTATATTATCAAAGTACTTTCTCCTGCTCATTTAATAAGTCTTTAAATCACTTTTCATGCTCCATCAAATTAAACCAAATTGCAGATTATAGATAAGTTTAAAGCAAAAAAGATACCTACACTGAGCGATAAAATAACACAGCACTCGTCAACTATTCTTCAACATAATTTTGCAGTAAAAAGACAAAACCTCTTTTGGAAAAAAGGATACGATGCTTGTCTTCTAAATTTGCTCTTTTTATGTATTTAGTCTCCGAGCAGTTTTGAGCAAGGAGAAATTTTCGGCGAAACCATTTTTGCAAAAAAAAATACAAGGCTTGCCTACTAAACTTGCTCTTTTTTGCATCAGGTTTCCAGGTTTCCAATCAATTTTGACCAAGCAAACAATTTCGGGTATTAGCGGTGTTACGTGACGCCTTGCGGAAAAATTAAATGAAATGCGCAATGATATTTTTTTTAAATCTATTATACGAAGAAAAGGCAAACCTGTGCACGTTTGCAATCAGGAGCACGCCCTCTTGAAGGATATCAAGTTTCTCAGAAGTTCTAAAGTTTCTCTCAGAGTTCTCCTAGTTAAGTCTTCCAAAATATCTATATATGTCTAATGTTTTGAAAGATTTGGGCAGCATCATTTTATAACAGAAAATAATGGCCAAAACAATTAGTTTAAGTAATTGCAGAAAATAAATCAAAAACTGCTAATTTTCTCCCGGAACTAGAGAGCGGAAAACAATTATATAATTTACAGTTTCAAGCCTCTAAAAAACGAAGCAATCGAAATTAACTCAACGAAATGGTTTAAAATTATGTTTTCAACTAGAAAAGCTTTTATGTGTATCAATTCATTTGGCAACTTTTTCCAATGTTTACCCGGGCCGATTTGAATGATTAACTTGTAAAAGTTTGCCAAAAGAATTGGTATACTTTAATATTTTTCTATTTGTAAACATAAATTTAAAACATTTTGTTGAGTTAATTTCAATTGCTTCGTTTTAACCTAAAACTTTTTGAGAAGCTTAAGACTGTAAATTATTTAATTTTTTTCCTCTCTTTAGTTCGGGGAGACAAAAAATAGCAATTTTTGATTTTTTCTGCAATTACTTTAAAAACATGCAAGTTATTACAACTTAACCATTTGACTTACAAGTTACTTACAAGTAAACCATTCAAATCACAATTTAGTTACAAGTTAATCATTCGACTAACAAGGCTCTTACAAGATTTCCTTCCAACTCGTGAATGTTTATCTTGTGACAACTTTAAAGTTCCTCGCAGAAAATTACAAAGCGATGCATCGCATTGTAATTTTCTCTGCCAAAAATTGCAAGTTCTTATAAAAAAACCATTTTGCCTATACTATAGAAAAAAAACAACAAAACGTTGCAAGATATGACCTTTCTTGATTTCATCTTTTTTAATTTACATGTTTTCCTCTTGATTTTTTGTTTTCATGGAATGAAAACAGTTTGATTATTGCGTGAGGATGGGTTGAAAATGGGTTGAAGATGGTTTGAAGTCCTGGCTACAAAAATGAGAAAATTTTAATACACACACATACAGAAGCACACACCTCTCTCTCACACACACACTCATACACACACACGCACCACAAACAGACACACGCCACACACACATGCACACACACACACACAAAGATGCACACACACGCACACACACAGACAAACAGACACACGCCGCACACACATGCATACACACACAAAGATGCACACACACACACGCACACACACACACACAGACAAACAGACAAACACACACACATGCAAAAAAGCAGGAGCAAAAAAGCAATAAAAAGGAGAGAAAAAAGAATACACAAGAAAACACAGAGCAGCGGTAACAATAACATAAGAATAGGAAAAACTATGCTGAATACAAAGGTTTTTTTTAGTTTCGCTTTTATGCAGAGCAGAAATATACAAAGTTAAAAACAATTTAGACAATCTTTAATTTTTCAATTTCCAATGGCAATTTTCCAATACATAATCAATCATTGACTTCATTTTTTCAATGTGATTTTCAGTTTTTACTGAAACCTATAAGTTAACCATTCAACATACAAGTTCTACAAGCTAACTAATCGCCCAGGATACAAATTAATTTTTTGGTCTGAAAGTTGAAAATACTAGAAAAGATAGGGTTATATAAAAATTTTTTGAGTTTTTCAAGAATTAACATTGATACAACTTTTTTAAACTACGCAAATAATATCGATCAGTCAGCGGCAGTAAAAGATCACTGTAGTAAGGCAGACCCGTTATTGGGTCTTTTCAGCCTCATGGCGACTATAGAGATTGTTACGTATTTCTGTGCGCGCAGTAGACTACTTATTTAACTAAGTTACTAACCAATTCCCGGTTATTGAAAACGGTTATTGAAAACTAACCAGTTCCCGGGTATAAATATATATTGGCGATGTCATTAGTATGCATATAGTAAAAATATTAATAGACTGAATAGACCTAGAGAATGGTACCCAGGCTGAGGTGCCAGAAGGAAGCAAGTATGTCCAGACCGTCCCAGACGGAAAGTGCCTGTGTCCAGACTTTCGTGCGTTCACCAGACTTGCGTGTGTTCATGTTCAGACTTTCATAAGTTTTTTGATGTTTCCAGACTATGTAATTTTGAACGCACGACGACCCCCTCGTGCGTTCATCTTCGGTCTGGACATACTTGCTTCCGTCTGTGACCTCAACCTGGGTAGCTTATTTAAATGGGAAGAGAGTGTTCTGAGTTTCTGATTGGACAGAGAGTTCCCTAAATAGTTTTCTCTGTGCTGCAGTAGCATAATTTTTGGGCTAAAAAATGAATTTTAAACAATTGAAGCTCTTTGGTTTAGTGCCCCATCCCAGAATATTGCTATCCAAAGCAAATTCTACTACAGTGAGAGTGGATGTTGTCTTAACAAACGGAAATTTTGAAGACGGCAACCTAACACTTGTCCCAAATGACGTAGCCGACCTTAATTTCACCAGAAACGATTTCCCATTGGAAGTTGCGGGGCTGACAAATGGTCAAAACTACAACTTGACATTTGTCGTTGGGCTAGGGAGCTCCTCAGGCAGTTGTGGTGAGGGTGGTCCAACGTACAGTGATGTCATCAATCTCAATTACCAACCAGGTATTTTTTTCTCGCTCTGCGCTATCTCAACTATTTTAAGTAATTCGAAAATCGTAATCTATGGCCCATCGATGGGATTCACTGGGAGCCCAACCCGGGCTGGAAAACAGCTTGAATTCGGCAAATATATATTTGACATTCTAAATCATATATTTGTCGATAGAATTCGAGATCCTGTATTTAATTTAAATATGTTCTCAACTATCTTCGTGAACTACCCTCACTTTTGCACTTTTTGTCTTACTGCTACTTGAAACGCAGCAAATTAATTTGTTAACATGGCATCTACGTAATTTTTCACACTTACATTTTAAATAACTCAACCTCAAAAGCCCGGGCCAAGGGCACATTACTTGGCATAATTTATTTTTATAGAAAATATCGGGACAATATCTCATTACATTTTTTTATTTTAGGCAAACATTTTTCACAATGAAAATTAGTTAATCAAATCGTTGAAATTAGTGACGAAAAAAAACTATTTTTCGCTGTTTTTAATAGTTGAGAGCAACCCATTTCCAAAAATTTGAGCATTAGACTAGAATTCGATAAATAATTACTTGAGACCCAACTGAAAAACTGTGACTTAATTGTTGTTGCCAATCATGATATGAGTAATTACAAAACTGCTATTTGCAGTCAAAATCCACAATTAGTATCGAAAGTGGAGATTGCTTGCTTTCATTTTTTTGTCCAATTGACACTCGTAATTACTAGAATATTAGATACCGCAATCCTTGAAAATAAAGTACTTATTGAGTGAAAAAGAACAACAAAATCTAGTCACTGTTTTCCAAGCTTGGCCAAAAACAGGCAACGTGAAAAACTATGACCAATATTCAAACTTGACAGCAAATTTGAACTAAATTTACCAATTGTCACATAATTCCGCACATGCTTATGACTCTGATCTTAGTGAGTGAAAATAAGCAACAAAATTGAACAATTTTACTCAAGTATTCCGTAATGCAAGGAACAAAATCAGATTTATGTCGAAGTTAAAATCAATTTAGCGCCATTTTACTTTCCCTAGGCGAAACCGGATGGTTATTTTACAAAATTTTGACAGGAAAATGGTTATATTGCAAGATCTGCCAGAAAACTGGCTATCTTGCAAGATTTGCAGGAAAAAAGGGTCTTATCGTTAAAAAGTTCAAAACAGTGGCAAAATTTCCCTTATTGCTAACCGTATTGCTAGGGTATAAACCGTTTTAAAGGTAAAGATGAGGTTAATTTTACCTTAACTTTACTTTAACTTGAGTTTAGTCAAAAACTTCCCTCAACTTTGATAAGTTGAAATTACAATAAATTACCTTAATTTTTTGCAAGTTTCTTTTTTTGTAAAATTACCTTTACAGAAGTCAACTAATGCGTAACAGAGACAAGATACACCTCCAATACTTCTCTTCGAGTCGTAAAAAGAGATGACCTAGACGAAATCTGACGCTTATCTTGAAAGACCTTGTGAGACTTTTAACCGACGAATGCGGCTAAAATGTTAAATCATTTTTTAAGATCAGCGCTAATTCTCGGCGTTAAATTTACAAAAGTTTGAGCATTAATTGACTGCAACACTAAAAAAAATTTGAGTGTGAAATTTTTTGTTTTTCAACACCTTTACTTGCTGATCTTACACATATACATTGCTTTAACCACATAAACATTGCTTTCGGAAATTCAAACCAATGTTGATCATCTATAGCCTTTTCTGTCACTCCACTATGCCACCCTAAAGGAATATTCTCGGCAAATAAGCTTTTTATCGTCGCATTTGAAACAAAGTTCTAATATTTTTTCCTTACGGGGAAATCATTTAAGATGACCGCTGAAATAGAAGATGCATTATGTGAGTTGAGTCATAGATACGAGACCAAAAACAATAGCTGAAAATTTATTTACCACCAACTTTAAAACAATCTATAAATTTTGTGATTAGCGCTAATAATTAAGCGGTACGTTTAAGCTTGGTAAGCACCAAATTCAACAATGAAACAGCAAATAGCATAAACTGGCTCTCAAAAACTAATTTTTGGAATTTCGAAATACTTAAAAACAGAGTTTGAGTCTAATTAACGTATATTATGACAAATTGAGGAGAATTTTAAAGGCAAGACTGATTTGGCAAACTCTATTTATAACTTTTCTGAGAAAAATGCACAGATTAGCTCAGTAAGCTAATCATTACATCAACTGGTCTTTAGCTATCTCACTTAGACAACTCGTACCTCTCTTTACCTTATTGTTTCTTGTTCTTCCCACCCACTCTGGTGAGGGAGGAACCATATAACGAATGCGTTTTTTTTGCTCAGCCAATTTTGGCCTATCGATAAATTAATTGCAGAGGGCTGTGAGTGGTACCATTCGAAAGCCCGTCCAGCGTAAAACGTGTAGTTCAAAATATTTTTTAAAAGTTATTTTTTCCACTAAGCTATTGAGCTTTAAAATTCTGAAAGCATTTGACAGTTTTTCGTTGTCTTTACGCCAATTTTGCTGAAAAACATGTTCTAATGGTTAATCATATTGTTGCTGTTTTTACTTGAAAAGAAATAGAGTTTTTTGAGCTGTTTGATCCATTTTTTTTGCTATCTTTAGTCCACATTGTTTAAATTTGTCAAATTAACACAACTAAAAATTGCGGACTAATCTTCGTTAACTCCAAGGAGGGCTAGTTTTTCTTGCGCTTCCTTTGCAGAGGGTTCTTGAAAAAACCGTTTTTTTCCTATTTTATCCAGATAATTATGTGAGTTGAGTCATAGATACGAGACCAAAAACAATAGCTGAAAATTTATTTACCACCAACTTTAAAAACAATCTAAAAATTTTGTGATTAGCGCTAAAAATCAAGCGGTACGTTTAAGCTTGGTAAGCACCAAATTCAACAATGAAACGGCAAATAGCATAAACTGCCTCTCAAAAACTAATTTTTGGAATTTCGAAATACTTAAAAACAGAGTTTGAGTCTAATTAACGTATATTATGAAAAATTGAGGAGAATTTCAAAGGCAAGACTGATTTGGCAAATTCTATTTATAACTTTTCTGAGAAAAATGCACAGATTTGTTGAAACAAAAATTAATTGGTAGTTTTCAGCATTTTTAATTGGTATTGGAAGACATTTCTGCGGTGTGGACAAAAGTGACGATATCTTGTGACTGTTGTCTACGATCGGCAAGCGATTATTTTTTGTTTCATTTGTTTAAAAACCAAATTTGAGCTAATATGGCCCGGGTCGAAGAAAAATTGGAAAAATATGTTAGATAAGCGGTGGAAAGTTGTTTTTTTCACCACAAATTTTGTACATAATTTTGCGGTAAAAGGCAGTGAAATTATGTTATCACATTTGTTTTGAATTTAAATCAAATTCGGTCTACTTTCTGTAAAACATGCGCATTGCATTTTTGTATAATTAGCGGTGAAATTTTAAACAAATTAGCGGTAAAATGTGGTGATTTTTTGTAAGTTCACCACTCACTCCAGTGGTGAAAATAAATAAATTCACCGCTGAAAAAAGTCTCAAAAAGATGTAAGATTGGGGGATTTTCCCATTGCCCCCTAATCTTACCTCGTTTTAACCCCCCCCCAAAAAAAAAAAATTGTCCCCACAATCATATATATTTTGACACGTTTTCTAAGAGGTGAATTATTGTAAATTCAACACTACGTTAAACGATATATTTATGTAATTTAACCGCATTTACCTCTTAACTTACATAATTTGGACACTTTTTTTCAAGGCGGTGAACTTATGTAATTTCACCACTAAATTCAGTGTTGGAACCATGTAATTTCACCGCTACCACGCGATAAATTTCTTCTTTGCATTCACCGCCTGATTTATGTAATTTAATCGCATTCACCGCTTATCTTACAAATTTCCCTGCATTCACCGCTTATTTTACATATATTTGCGTTGAATAGCGGTGACACATCGACCCGGGGGCTCACAAATGCCAATACACATTTATATACCTGATATTACGACAAAGTCGCAAACAAGAGTGACAAACGCAAGTAAACTTACTCGATCAAATGCACTTTTGCTACGGAATGTGTGAAAATGGATCTATACTTGCAAGCTTAGTAAGCTAATCATTACATCAACTAGTCTTTAGCTATCTCACTTAGACACCTCGTACCTCTCTTTACCTTATTGTTTCTTGTTCTTCCCACCCACTCTGGTGAGGGAGGAACTATATAACGAATGCGTTTTTTTTTGCTCAGCCAATTTTGGCCTATCGATAAATTAATTGCAGAGGGCTGTTAGTGGTACCATTCGAAAGCCCGTCCAGCGTAAAACGTATAGTTCAAAATATTTTTAAAAGTTATTTTTTCCACTAAGCTATTGAGCTTTAAAATTCTGAAAGCATTTGACAGTTTTTCGTTGTCTTTACGCCAATTTTGCTGAAAAACATGTTCTAATGGTTAATCATATTGTTGCTGGTTTTACTTGAAAAGAAATAGAGTTTTTTGAGCTGTTTGATCCATTTTTTTGCTATCTTTAGTCCACATTGTTTAAATTTGTCAAATTAACACAACTAAAAATTGCGGACTAATCTTCGTTAACTCCAAGGAGGGCTAGTTTTTCTTGCGCTTCCTTTGCAGAGGGTTCTTGAAGAAACCGTTTTTTTTCCTATTTTATCCAGATAATTATCCAAAATGCATTACCGATTTTTGATATATTGACTTCATTTTGCTAAATTGCAAATATCCATAAATTTCGGAACCATTAATTGTTCCTGGTGGAACCATAACAATGCAAGGTTAGATTTTAATTCAATCTTTGTTTTTTTTAAAGTTCAAAATTAATTCGGACTGTCATCAGTCGCTGTCTTTTTTAAAATACTTTTTAAGGTTTCTGCTTTTTCTATGTCAAATAAAGAACAGATGAATCCAAATCAACACTTACTAATGAGAATTTCGATTGATTTCAAGAAATTTGCTTAGTTTTTTTTTGTCGAAAGCCTATGGTCGGTTTGACGCTTATTAATATTTCTTTGATCATTTTTAAACAATGGATTATTGAGTTTCGCTACTTTTTCTTCTTTGCTAAAACTCTAACTTATTGTCAGCGCAGTCGTTTCACATCTTTCTTCTTATTAATTAAATTTAGTTTTTTTGTTGTTTTTCGTTTTAAGTTATGTTTATTCGGCTTTGACACTACGCTTTTTCAAACAAAATTTTTAAACGTTTTGACATCATTACATCTGGAAGTTCTATTTATCGTCTTGTCACAATGTTGACAGGTAAAATAATACAATATTAGCGTTTAAAAAAGCGCAACTAACCCTTTTAGTTTATTCATTTATTACATTACTTTTTTGACACTGAAATGAATTGCTTAAAAGTATATGTAATTTTTTTAAAAAATTTACTTTGTTCTTCTTTTGTATTGTGCTTACCTAGCCCTATTGAACAAAGCTTGCATATCAAATTTTTGGTGAATATATTTTGTTTTTAGTGCATTGCTTACTGTTTTAACGGCTTTTAAACTGGTTTTTCGCAAAAAGTTTTTTATTTTTTTTTTATTTCTCGCCATTTGTCTTCTTTTTGTATACATATGACAAACTCTGAAAAACGACAGTTCTCAATGAATTTCGTTGTAAAAACAATTGAATCCATTGAAAGATTTCGGATGGTAGCTGAATTTTTTGTTTGACCTTAACGTTAATTATTTTCGAAAATGTATTTTTAAACCATTTCTGTTTTTTTACTATTTTTTAATTAGCATCATCATTCAGAGATTCTATATCGCAATTTTGTTCTTCAAAGAAGAGGAAATTGATAATATCTAATTTTTTACGGAAGAGATTTTGTTTTTAACGGTTTCGACACGATTTTCTCGCAATATTTATTTGACTTTTTGTTTTTCGTCTTTCTTTGTCGTTTGTTTTTACCTATATAGACAGACACAGTTTAAATGTCTTCAGCTGGTGGTATGAATGAGCAGAAAATGGTTTTAAAATTTCAGTTGATGTCCGTTGATGGTTCTCATTATTTGAAATGGTTCTCATTCAGTTGATGGTTCTCATTATTTGAAATTATTTGTTTTCAAAATCGTTTTTGTTTTTTGCTTTTTTGTCTGCTTGTTACCGAGTCTCATTGGGACTGGTCTCATGTTTGTTTCTAGCCACGTACAAGAAAATTTTGTTTAGCTGATTTTTCATTTGACGCTTTTTTGACTTTTTTTTATTAAGTATTGTTTTTTCAAGGAAGTAGACATTGAGTTTCGGATGTAAATAATATTTGTTGTTGTTATTTGACTTCGCGTTGTTTGTCTTGTCTCGTAGTTCTAGTACCGGCAGGTCTCATCGGCCCTCTAATGTGGCATTATTTCTTTTTCTAAGTCGGGAGGAGGTTTGGGTTGGAAGGATATTTTTTTCATATACCATTTTTTTAACAATATTTGAATTTTTGAAAGTTTTCTGTCTCTTCCTCATTTGGTACACAATTACGCCAAAAATGTGAGTGGGGTCGGAACATTATGTGCAAACGCACATAAAGGAGCCTCCTTGTTCCTTAGGGCTTCTTCTCTGTAACCCAACCAAGTAAATGATGAGCAAAAAGGATCTTCTTGTCAATATATGTCAAGCTCATATCATGCACAATTTACATTAAACTGTTTTCTTTCAACAACACAATTGCACGCACTATCAAAGTGCAAAAAAAATATTTTCAGCCCTCTATGCTGCGGTAGACCTAATAGTGACAGGGTCAACACATGAGAGTGTAACCATAAGTATAGATGACTCTGAGGGATCAGTAACAATCTCGAATTTGATTGTGTCATGTGCCTCTAAACAAGATGCGAACTGCTCCTCTGCTATTTTGACTGTCAACACAACTGCCACTGGCACTACATGGATACTTTATAGTGGATTGGAACCAGGAAATTCATACCAGATTGTTGTTGAAACAGCCACAGTCGGCTTTAATGCTGAAATCCTGATTGGACGAACGATTACATTCTGCACAGGTAAAAAAGCAATAACTGTTTTTCCAGTGTTTGAGTAGTTCAGGGAAAAGGTTGAAAAAACTTTTCATTTCTCGTCAACTCAGGCGTTGGCGGAAACATGATCAAATCCGTACGGACATTTAAGGAGGCGGTTCAAAGTTCTGCGGATTGTTAATTGAACAAAACTAAGGTTAATGCACTATTTACATTAAGAAACAGGAAGTATATCTCCTCTCCGAGAGCAAAGTTTTTGTGTTCATAGTCAAATAAGAAAATATGAAGTATTGTTTTTGAACTGATGTTGTTGTAACGGTCAAAATCGGATGTAATTGTTGACTACCATGTATTTCAACATTAGTAAAAAAAACTCCTGTGTTAATTGGCCACATATTTTTTTAAAATGTAAGTAGAATCCTAAAAATTAATTCTTAGAATAAACCCACTTTCAATTGAAATGTTCTTTTCTTGTTTTACGGTGTGAATAGTTCTGGATTACTAAAAACAGCGTGACATTTATGAAGAAGACTGACACAAAAAAAGCAAGTCTGGTTTAAACATATATTGTTTTCGATAAAATTGCTCATACATTTTGTTCTTCAGACCTTCCTCAGTTCACAAAAAATCCAGTTAAAGTTGATAAAAAAATATGTGATTGTATAAAACTATATCATCATAGTTAATTCTCCAAAGAGGAGTGCAAATCAAATTCAGGAGAAGAGAAATGTTTTTACTCTCAAGTCTCGAAAACACATGAATACTCTCTTTTTAGTGGTCAAAGAAAATCCCCAAAGACCCATGTGCCATATTTTTACATAATGATTTTCTATGTAAGGGCACGTGCTCTGTAACTGCGGGTGCATAACGTACTGGGAGGCACAAAAAATATTCGGCTTTTGATGAGCTTTTGAAGGAGAAATGGAGAACAAGTCAGCACAAAAGAATAAGTAAAGTCCAGACTAAGACTGTATTGAAAGTTTCAGATGTGTTTCACTCAATTTCCCGTTTTTTTATTTTTAAATTTTTAGTTGACGAGTTCATGTGATTTTAAATGATTTTTTAAATAGAAAAACAAACTATCAGATTTTTTTCTTAAAAACATGTTTTGTCGTTGATCAGTTTTTTTGAAAGGATGATAGTCCACAAGCCAACTTAGTATGTTCTCACAAACAAAAGTTAATTTTTTGAGCATTTTTCTTGTAAGACAATGCGTTTGCTTAAAATCAGTTTGTAAGCAGGTATTGTTTAAAAATTCATAATACAATTCATGTTTTTGATTTGCAAAGAACCTTACACTTTATGGCATTTTTGTGAATCTATTGGTATTAGTCAGTACCTTGTGTGAAATGAGGAGGCCATCAAAACGGGGCAAGAATTATTTTTAGTTATCTATCTATGCTGCAGTAGACCTAACAGTGGCAAAGTCAACATATAAGAGTATGGCCACATCCTAAGAGAGCAAAACAATTCGTGCATATGTGGGTGGGTGGGTGCACGCGCGTGATTGTGTGTTTGTGTGTGTAATAGAAGGGATTAAAAAGAACAAAATTATGTGAATGTCTTTTGTGCAAAAATTACACTTGTATTTTACATCTGTTACACTCTTTGCAACTAGTAAAAAAACGAGCCTACAAAAAGCCCAATGTTGGTTGTCGCCTAAAATTTTTGCAATTTTTGATAAGTCATATGACGTTGAAAAGTGATTCAGATCTTGTTTCTGTTGATTTTTTTTTCGAAAAGGTGTAACTCTTTGACCCAATTTCTGCTATGTTGTGTAATTCTGTCATCATGGCTTGCGTTTTTTTTCAAAGTTTGGCAATCAGTCCACAGCTTGGTGATCACTATTTCTGATCAGCCAAGAATCTACGATAGTTGAGATGGCCGAACAAAAGCAAAAAAAAAGGAAACACTGTGAAATCTTCGGTATGTTTATTTTTAGACGTATGAAAACATAGGAATGCTCGGTTTTCTTGGCATCATCGCATTTACGCCCACAGAATATTTCGCATGTTTGATATAAAACGCAAATAAATTGCGGTACATTTGCTTTGAAAATTGTACATAATTTTAAAACCAAACATTCAGATGGTTTTTGGATAAAACCGCACACACCTCGGCTATACCAAAAAAACTTACGGGCTGTAACTGAACTTGCTGAAGACTGTTTTTGGGTGTTTGGTATGTTATAGAAAAGCAAAGCAGCTAGGTTGCATGTGCAAAATGTACTGTATTTGAAACAAATGTTATCAAGAGATGTTTGTTTTTTTTCTTCTCGCCAACATACTTTTTAAAGAAATTAGCTGAGTTAGAAAAGCCGCCAAAAATTTTAAGTAAAAGGACAATCAATAAAAGCCAAGCCATTGTTCTTGTTTTAGAGCCAATCTTTGATCTGGATCGTGTGGATCTGACCATTCTGAATGGCACAGCCATCACTATTGACTTGCGAGAAAACTCCTATCAATTCGACAATGGAACAGTGACTGTCTATGACAGCATCGGTAATTTTGCGGCAGAAGCATCCTTCGGTCCACTTCAGCTCACAATCGACTTCTACAATATCCCTACAGATAATTCCTTCAATCTTACCTTCACTTTCTCTGTTGGAATCGAGACAGATTGTGGTAATGGAAAAATAATAACATCGGAACCCTTCTATCTGCTTTACCATCCGCCTGGTAATAATTTTTCCCTATTTAGCCCTGATGAAAACAGTTACGATTGCAAGTCCTTTAAATTTTACAATTTGGAATTGTCAGGAATTTTTAGTTCGAGTTTCCACAAGGTTTTTAAAAGTGTTTTTAAGAACATTGAAAAAATTGTGAAAATTTGACAGTTCTTCATATAAATTTTATGAGATGGGTTTATAGACAGTTGACCCTTTTTTCTCGGTAAGTCGTTATGTCCAAGTAAACAGCAAAAATTCATTGTTTTTTCATTGTTCTTAACACCACTTTTAAAAACCTTGTAAAAACTTGCACTAAAGATACCGGCATAGACTTCGAGGCGAATTACTTTTTTTTCATATTTTTACAAAAATTGTACAAATTTCGATTAATCTGTGCCGCAATTTACGCGCTAAGAAGTTTTTGATATGCCTATCAAGCATTTTTATTGCTGGTAGTTCAACAAAACGAGCCATAAATCAAAATATTTTTCTTATTCCAAATAGGGTTAAAATGTCGTTAAAATAATGTTATATTCTTTTAGTCAACAATTTAGTTTGAATTTCTTTGTTTTTCAACAGGCCCGTTATTTGAAAAAAATATTTTATTGGCGTTGTGTAATAGAAATGAGGGGACTTCCGACGAGTTTTCCGACGATTCCATTTTGGATCTGAAGAAGAAAAAACAAATATTAACCATTAAACATTTTTTTGAGAAATAATAATTAATTGTTTTCATTTTTTCTTTAATTTGACCAATAGATACTCTTTTCTGTACAAATTTAAACAATTAGTTAATTGAGGAAAAATCAACTAATTCCAAGACAGCTGGCTGGAGAAGTAAGTTCTGTTGACAAAACAATTGGTAAGTTTTTAAAACATGAAAAACTGCGCGAATGGTAACATAAGCTTTCAAGGAGCTTCATTCGAGTGTGATCCTTTAGTTACAGTTATTTGACATAAATTTAAAGAAAGAAAATCGCCATTTCAATAATAGTGGGCTAGTTGAGCAAGTATGTTTTTAACCATCCTAAATTTAGCAGAGGCAGGTTAAACTCTCGCAAAATTTAAATTAATAACCAAATAACAAAACATAGGTTATTTTTTTGGATATAGAGCCCAAAATGCGCTACAACCATTGAACCTAAAACCTATTTTCACACGAGAGTGAGACAAAATCCTATAAAAGACAAAGATATTTGTTGACTTTATTGACCTTTTTGGCTGTCCATAACCAAAGCAGAGGACAACAAAGATTGAATAGAGAAAGCAGTTAGTCAGAGAATAGGGCCTCCAATAATGTAAAAATTTTTGTTTGACATAATTAGATCTTAAATGAATTCAGTTATTTTAAGTGTTCTATAAGAGTAGTTGTACATCTGTAGCAGTGAAAAAACTGAATGTGCACCTTTAACCAATCAGAGACTTAGAAGACACTAATCTCTTTTAAATAGAGAGAACTGAACTAACTGTAGTCAGTCGTTTAGTTAGATACACCATGTGTATACCTTTGACTCCGGTGCTATGCTTCTTTTACATCGTACTAATAGAAGTTCACACTCAGTGTTTTACAGAATCGGTTAGTCTTAGAGATTTAGGTAAGTCTTTTTTGTGCGCAGAAATAAGTAGCCCTAGCTCTTTATACTTTAAGGCTGTAAAAGGAGCCCACAACGGGTCTGCCTTAACTGGTGCGACCAGTGAGTCAACAATCCCCAACAAAACAAAAATCATCAACACCTAAACAAAAGAACTAATTAAATGGAACATCACATTAATCAACCTTCTTCCCACGTTCCGACACACTCGGACGAATTACAACTAGCTGTCCTTAAACAACAGAACAGGCGTTGTTCTACCCTTTGAAGTTAAACACTATCAACACCAAGATGAATTAAATATCCTTTTAGACACAGCTAAACAGCTTAAATACCACTACTTTGCAGTAGAACAACAACCTCACCCTTCTTTACCAGAAAAAGCATCACAGGTTTCACGGAACGCCTTTCTTTTATATTTAGTTGAAATTTACGGAGCTCAACTCACAAAAAGTTTAATTCTTTTCATTTGTGATCCACTCAAAAGTAATTACATCTCACTAATATACAATACTCGTATCAACCATTATCAGACACACTATTTGAATTCCTTAACGGAATATGGTCTGAAATACAACCATCAGATAGAGAAGGACTATTTAGAAAATCTTCCTTCGAATTTCTTAAACGCCTTGCACCGGCACTAAATACTAATGCTTTACACTCTCGAAAAGAAAGCGTACACAAAATCGCTCGACAGGAGATAGAAGGATTCGCTCAACTACTGAAAACTTATAAACTTATAACTTACAATATAAGCTCTGTCACAGATGCAGACTTAAATGAAGAAGAGATTTTGGATTCGCTTTCACTTCTATCTTGTTTTTTACACAGACTTTTGAAAAGTCTGGTTAGACACATCTTTCGAGCCACTAAACTAATAGCAGAAACGTATCCACGAAAAATTACAAAATTACCAGAAACACTCCATTATATATATGACCCAAATAGGTTTACACAAAATTTCGTGCACATCATGAAAACTCCATCGGAGCTTATACAAAAATTATCAATCAATCACCAAAACTTTGAAATTAAAAACTATAATGCAGAAACACAACCATTTACCTGCACAAATATTATAGAAAACGAAAACAATTCTTTAGAAGTTTCACCTATTGAAAAAATGGAAACAATTATTCAATCTCAACAGTCAGAAAGTCGTATAAACGAAACTACAGAAACAGATTTAAATTCAACATTGTTAGATGATGGAACACTCTGTTCATCACACACAGTAAATACATTAATTGATCTTGAAGATAACGATCAGAATAATAATACAACTACTAACACTACTGAAAACACAAATATTTATCAAAGTCATCAACACAGACAACCTGTGAATTCAACTGAATTGACAAAAAATTCAAACCCATTAAACACTACTATACTACCATTACCAAATGTAAACACACCTTTACCGCGTCTACACAGACAGAATTCAGTACACTTTAATATTCAACCAATCATTTTAAATAATTCAACTCAACCCACACAAGGGGCTAACCAAAATATACAAATTACTCCACAACAATTAGTAAATATAGTTAGACAAATAAGTTCACAGAATACAAAACAAAGTACAAACGTACCGACTCCATATTATTTAGAAGCAGTGTCTACACAAACGCCATCACCTGTAGTTCGTAGAAATACACCGATGATGTACCCCTACCTAGCGGCTCGGTACCCATGCAACAGTCTTTACGACCGTTTGATGGTTCTGACCCCACCTATACAACAGAAGATTTTCTTAATGCTATCTCAGCAAACATGGTAACGACAGCAGGACCAGAGCAGACTGATTCACCATTTCATAAAACCTGGATATTGAAACGGATTGCCATCATCCAAACGGCCCTAATTGTACCAGCACAACAATGGTATTCACATCTTCCACTAGATTTTAAAAAAGACTGGCAAGCCTTTTGCCGCGAATTTCAGAAAACACTCGACAATCAACAATCGCAAACACAAAACGAAATTATTACTTGAATGCATAACACGTGCTTCTGGCGAACAAATTAAAACACTAGAACTTAGAACAGGACAAATGACTCGAAAGCATATGCTAACAACGCCCGGATATTCAGAATGCACAAATGAATGACGCACAAGTCAAAGCACTCGATCCACAATTAGCTAGAATAGCACTAAAAAGATAGCAAATCACAAATCGACTGCATTGGAACCACAACTTCCATCTGCACAACTTGTTGAAAAAATACACCAGGAAGATATTACACGAACACATACAGACACAAACTAAATACAAATTTCACTTCCTTACACCCAATGAATAATCTCTCACTCCAAATAGACAATCTTACAGTAGATGATATACACGCAATCGAACAAGATATTGCGCACGGAATAAATGTAGTACGACACAAGTACTCAAATGACCCTAATTTTAAAGGAAAACCACTCTTCCTAAAATTTTGTAAAAAATGCTCATGCTCCGGACATAGTGTTTCTACGCGCCCTGAGAAAACGTAAACAAAACCTAATTTTCAAAAACAAACTTTTAACCAAGCAATGAGAGGTAATCAAAACCTCCCTAAAAGACAAGTCACATCGAATATTATGACAGGTAAACCATTTTTATATCGCTTTCGCAGCAATAGCAGAGATCAAAGAAATCACTCAAGACACAGAATTCGAAATAAATTTTTACAAAATAACTCAAAACCCTATTACGGGAATAGCAGTTTCAAACCGCCCAATCGAAATGGTTCACCATACCCAAGACCGAATTCCCAAAATAATTCACAATAAAACTCTAGACCACAATCACCTCACTATAATAGAGACGGAAATCCTTCACGACGACCTTTTCACAAAATAGACTTCGAACTGATAGAAATCATATTAATTCCTTACTGGATCAAGAACAAACAGACAAAATTAAGTCGAACACTGAAAATGTAGACACTTCAAATGTCTCCGAGGAAACATTTTAAGAGGCAACAATTTAATGATTTACTTCGGGAATTGAATCAAGATACACAAGATGAATGTTTTAATTGCCAGGAAGAATGTAACACTCTCACCGGCGATTATGTTCTCTCCACCTCTTGTAAAAATAACATATGGGTACTACCATTAACAATATACACACAACAAAGACTCGATCATAAGAGAACAATATTTCCACCACATCTAGAGATTGGCCAATCCTATTAGACTCTGGTGCAACACTTAATATATTAAATATTGACACTTTATCACAAAGTGTCAGAATATTAAAAATTACAACTGAAAGCATCAACATTTGTTCTCTCAGCGGCAAATAATTCTAAATTGCAGTCAAAAGATACTGTAAAGCTTACACTCTACCCAGATGTAACTGACAGTGGAACTCTCAAAAACACTTCGTTTACACTCGCTTTCCATGTATCGAACACAAAATTTAACAGTCTAGGTGCACCCTTCATAGAATAATATATATTGATTCGATCAAATGTTCATCTCACAAACTTGAGATTAAATGTAATAATGACATAAAATCATTAAAATTTTATGATTCATTCATTAAACCACCCCCGTATTATTAACGATTATTTCCAGTAATTGGCGATCACTCAGTATATTTTACACCATCTGAGCACCGCATTTTAACATATTCCTTAACAGCATATGAATGTAAAAATAAAAATACGAGTGGTACCAACCTCTATGCATCTGATTTCTCATTTATACCACTACGCAAAAATATATTTTTCTCTATAATGGATATAAACAATCTTGAATGTCCTTATCAATCATTTATTCAAATCTTAATACAAAATCCTTTGGATCACCCATTAACACTCGTAAAAGGAATAATTGTATATGCACAAGATATTTCACTCAATGACTATCAAACCACATAATATCGCATCAATGAACTCACAGAATTCATGGATGCTTACACTATAAATCACCTCACTCAGGGTACATCAGAAAAACTTAAAAAGTTATATTGCTTAAACCTAAGCAAACAACAAGAACGCGAATACAGAGCACAACAGAAAAAATTCACTATACCCTTTGATGTCTCAAAAATCACCAAGACAGATAGATAATTTCTCACCATGTTTAATTTCGAACACCCAAAGTTAACACAAAAACATTTGAAAACTTAGGACAACTTCTCACACAATTTCGAAAATGTTATGCAACCTCGAAATTTGATGTCGGAAAGATTAAAGTAGAACTAAATCTCAAAGTTACCACTATCTTTAAGAAGCAAAGAGCTACACGTTTTCCACTTCAATTACAAGATAGAGTACAACACTTACTTGATATCTTAACACACTTTGATATTATAGCACCTGTAAATACAGACTCCTTAACCACCGGAAATACATTTATCAATGCCGTAATAATTCTCAAAAAGAGAAAATCTCTAAAAATTGTCTTAGACGCTCGTCAATTAAACACAATGATTGACGAAACAATGTGTAGTTGGCCCATAGAGCAAATTCAAGTTGTTTTAACACGGATTAAAGGACCAATTTTCTCGATAGCAGACACGAACAGCGCGTAAAACCAAATGCCACTCAATAAACCATCATAAAATCTCACAAATTTTGTGATCGCGGGACAGCGATACTGTTTTAAACGCTTGTTTTATGGTATTTCTATTGACCCAGCAGCTTTCTCATCTTTCATGAGCAGTATTTTTAAACCACTAATTAGAAAAAACAAAATAATTACCTATTTGGATGACGTTTTCATCCAAGATACAACAACAGACACATTGTTGCAAACAATTAACCAATACCACCCTATTTCAGAGAATGAAAATCTCGAAGCCGCTCCAGATAAATCTTTCTTTTTTCTAGACTCTGTCAAATTTTTAGGGCACCAAATACAAAACAATCACAGACACCCACTTAAATCAAAAATTGACGGATTTCTAAAACTCCAACTACCCAAAAATAAAAAAGAAATTCAAAACTATGTTGGATTTCTCACATTCATTTCAAAATATTTATACAACCTACAAGTCATCCTCCTACCTTTTTATCTCCAACTTAGAGACGTAGCGGATTTTAAGTGGACCACTGAACTCCAACAAAACGTTTGATAGAGTTAAAAAAGAACTTACGGACGGAACAGTCCGCTTCGCAATTCCAAACTCAAAAAAGACCTTCTACATTTTGTGCGATGCCTCAAACTATGGCATTGAGGCAGCACTCCTACAACAAAATCAATTTGAAAAAATGATTTAGTATCGGCAAACTCTCGTCTATTTTTTATCACAGAACTCAGATTATCCACTATTCTCCGCGAATCGTCAGCCATTATATATGCACTTTCAGAATATGAATTCCTTATTCAGGGATCAAAACACCCAATAATACTATACACTGACCACAAACCAATTTTATTCTTATTTACACAAAAAAAATAAACCAAATCACCGAGTTTATAAATTTCAATTTATACTAATGAAATTTCCAAACCTCCACATAGCTTGGACGGAAGGGAAAAATCTTTCACTTCCAGATTTACTAAGTCGCTCACTGACGACCACCACACAAGTCAAACACCGTCTTCGCACAGTCGAAAAAACAGATTCAATTAATTTCTTTGTGATACATAACCAAAATACACAACTTATACAGTGTCACTACGCTGTATCAAAAGAATATATTAAGTCAGTATCTACAGACACTGCTGTTGAATCTCTACATTTTCCAATCTACTTACAGATTAAAGATAACTATTTTAAAGTTCAACTCGAAAATGATCTTTCCCTATCAGTATCACATACTGAAATTAAAACCAAAGCACATACTTTGGAGAATATACACCATCAAAAATTACAACACCTTAAAAATTACTACTCATCTCCAGAAAATTATCCAATAATACAACACACAGACGTCACATTAAACATGAACCAAACAGAAGCCTTCACACAATCTAATAATGATACAAACTATGCCGAATTAATAAATAGTATCAAATTTTCAACCCCAGCGATGGATGGTTTTATACCTAAATTGACCACCATCTATAACTATTTTTACAAAGAAAAAACCGAAATAGATGATAAATTACTCTACGACACTCAACAACAAGACCCAGTAATAAAACAACTTCTGCTGTGGAAAAAGTATAAAAAATTTCCCCCAAACCCGTCACTCACCATTCGAGCAGATAAAGGATCATTACACTACTACAGACGTTTCCAAAATTTAATTTTAATGAAGATAGTAACCTCTTGTATTATATACAAGAAACAACGACACCGAAAATTTGTTTACCATTGTCTCTCCTCCTAGTCAATTTTTATAAAGCACACTCTCATAATCTTTTTGGACACCCAGGTCGTGAAAAAGCACACGCGACAATTAATGAAAACTTTTATTAGCCAAACATTAACACATGGATAGCAATACTCACACAATATTGCTTAAGTAGCCAGACGAGCAAATCCATGCCAAACCTCTTAATGGCACCACAGCAGCCATTTCTAGAAGTTTCACCAAACTTCAATCACCGTATTTCTATGGATACCAAAGGCCCAGTTTCACCGGTTTCTGATGGAAACTCTCACGTCTATGTTATTGTAGACGCATTCACACACTATGTTGTCCTCCACCCTTCGCCCAAAAATGATGCCACAAATGCACTCACAATATTATTTGACCAGTGGATTGTTAAATTTGGTATTCCAGATATTTCGGTAACAGATAACGGAATTGAATACATTAACGGAGCATTCACACATTTCTGCCGCACATAAAATGTACAATTCAAACCACGTTAGCCATATGCACCGTGGTCTAATGGACTCGTTGAAAATAGTAACCGCCAATTAAATACTTTTCTTCGAACATTCCTAGACTCACAATATGACAGGTGGTCACATAAAGTAAAAGTTTTTCCGTTTGTATTTAACTCACAAGTTAGAACCAATTTGAATCTTTTACCGTATGAACTTGTATTTGGTCAAAAACCAAAGAAACCCATAATGTTCACTCTATCTTCCACCACAGATAGTATTGGAAATTGTAAAACCATAGAAAGTTCACCTTGTAATTAACTACCAAATCATAAACATACTGACCACTTAGGTCATCACCCACAAATTAAAAAGCTACAGAAAGGAACCTTTGCACATTGGTTTCTTAATCGTGAAAAATACGCTCGGATGTCTATTATGAAGTACATAATTATTTAAACCAAAATAAACGTTTTCGCACATTTATAAATCGCCGCTTTGGAACGGCACAACCACTAAGAATAAACACTTATGTTTTAATCGTAAACAAAACCACGCAAGTTGGAGTATCTAAAAAGATCCAATCACAAAAAATTGGCCCCTATAAAATAATAGATAACCCTACATTAGTCACTTATAAACTCGCAAAATTTCTTTGGTAAACAGTTCTCCCGTCATAGAAGCAATATAGTACCATATTACCCCAAAGAACTCTTCGTTCAAGAACAAATGGAGAAATACTTCTCGGATAATTCCCTTTTAAAACTCCATCCACCAAAGCCACCACTTACCAAGTCAAAGACTGTCTCGTTCAGTCTAGACAATCTAGAGGTACCATCCACAAATGACATCCCCCAACCACCTAGAAACCTGTCTGAAATACCCGAATACACTTCAAAAAACTACACTACACGAAATAGTCGCCTTCGACGACAACCAATAAATGACTATAGAATATTCATACCACAATCAGAAATTTCGGCTTCACGAACAACGCACACTTAAAACTATTCACACTTCACTACTAGAACAGACTTCAAATCACTCTTCTTGCTTTAAATAGCCGAATACAATTTAGCATAACACGCTGAATAGGTAAAAAACACAATACTGATAAAAATATAATTCCCTCGTTCCCCTACATCACAGCGATAATTCGGATAATTCTCTCATCCCTCTCCCCCGTAATACAATTACGTTTACTGGGAAAGTTAATCAAACCCTTAACGCAGTAATCAAAGCACACGGACTATCTTTTCACCTGCTACCCAGGTAGAACCACAAACACCCCTCCATCAGGAAATGAAAGGAAGTGAATTACAGGCCATTCCCCACGATAATAATAAAAAAGAATTTAACTAAAAATAAGTTAATAACCGACCCACAGCTCTGTCCGGGAACAATTCCCAAATCTATTTTGTTTGCCAAGAAATGATTTGGTAACATTTTTGTACCCGACTAAAAAGTCGTGGTCAGATAAAATAATATCGTCTAAAATCACTTCACAGTCTCTCGCTCTTTCTATCTTCTTTCAATATTTAGAAAACAATCTCTCTCATCATCTCTTCTAAATTTCTCTCTTCTAATTCACAACTTAGAAAAGCTCTAATTTTCTAAGATTTCACTTCTCCTCTCTGATTAAAACAAGAACTGTCTCACAGCACAGTTCTTTTGAGTTCTGACTTCTTCAACAAACAGCTCACAGAAAGCCCTCCAACTTGCTCAAGGAAGCATTAACGACAACAACGCTCAAATTTCAATTTTCAGTCGCAAAGTACTGAAAGCATCTCCTTCAAAACACTTGACAGGTATGCACATAACTTCTCAACACAGACTTGAAGTATTGTTTAAAAGAACACCCTACTCTGACACTTTTAGATATATACAGAACCTTAACCCTAGACAGGTCCGTTTTCAAGATGTTTTCTATAATTTAGATCACATTCTGTATTCACGCACCTGTTGTGAATGGGTTTTTTATATTAGAGATTTTAATAACGAACATATCGCTCTTTTCTATCTACCTGTCTTTCCACAACGAGCGACACTTAAATTCTCTGAAATTTTATACACAGATATTGTTTACACTGTTAATCTTGACACTATCCCAGCCTCATGTGATATTAAATATATTGAGGAACTTCTAAGATTGGATGAACAATACCAACAAATTGTTAAACAACAACAGCCCACCAAATGAAACTACATACCCACAAGTTATCTTTTCTTTTGAGAGAAAAGATTATACAATTGCTGAATTATTAACAGTTTTTTCGGCTGATTTTTTAGATCTCATCTTCCTACATAATGTCATCCCACCAGAATCACCTTGTGCTGCAATCCGCGTAAGTGTATCCACTTTAAATCTCTTAATAATTGTTATCCCCATCTTTACTGATTATAAAACTTATTATTGCGATAACTGTCCCAATTTGGGCCAAAGATTATCGTCACAATTGCGTCCTCTATTCGGTGGACGCCTCTATGCTCCCCTCTTTTCGGAATCGCCTAGTTGCTCATACAGTGAAGCAAATAAACAATCAACACCCAAAAAAGACATCATTTAAACTCTTTAATGGAAAACCACAAACACAAGAAACCGAGGAAAACGCATACTCTGTCATTACTACTACCAAATCTACAGATAGACCTCGTCCTACTGGACACTCCCCTCTACTTTACCCCACAATCGGTAATCCCATATCCCCCCATCAAAGTCGAAAGCAAATGCACCAAACGCAAGCACAACAAAAGCAACAAATAACCGCACAAACTTTATTACCATACTCTTGTTTTCTCCCAAATACAACACTTCCTCCACCAACACTTAAACCAGCTCCTCCACAAGCACGACAACCTGAATTATTTAACTATTCAAACACTCCAAAATTTTCCACTCAACCAAAAAACTTTGCTAACACGATAAGACAATTAGCTCTGAATTGCCACAGCCAATTCATACTGTCTGAAATATTCACGACACCACACATGGTATTAGCTTACTTTCTGACACTTCTAATTCTGATCCAATACGTTCTCAATTTTTTTCACCTACTGCATCAAAAGTTGCAAATAATTCTTTTAATCCGCCACAAGGGCAAATAACTAACTTTGAACGTTTACTATCACAAACACATTGGAACCGCTCTTTTAATATAGTCAATTCATCACCTTCATTTCAAAGTTCACTACCACTCAATTTTTTGGATACACCACCACCCTCAAATTCACCAACACCAGATCTTGATCAACATTCTCATCATTGTATCGGAAAACAACCGGATACAACACAATTTTATCCAACTCTACCACTAAAATTAGATCCTAAAATTATTGTTCCCCACCCGCTTTCTTTGAAGAACATAACAATGGTGAACAATTACATAATTGGGCTAAACAAAAAACCTCTCAGTCTTATAAAAAAACACCCGTTCAAAAGCAAAGAGCTCAAGAATTCTTAAAACAATCAAGGATTACATTCTCTGTTGAAATAATTGTCGAACAAGACAAACTCATCTTTCACCCAAAAGCTGCAGCACCGCCTATTTTTCGAGTTAAAACAAATCCATCAACCTTCATTTGTCAAGAAGTACACTATGAATTTGATAGATACACACAAAACACCGCAGGTTATTTTGTCTTCTATAATCCACATTCTGGATTTTCTTACACAAGTGCACTACAAATATAATCTTAATATTAACTAATTTATCCTTTTCGTCTCAACTCCCAAAAAACAACCATTTAAAGTTGACCAACAAATTATTTCCACACCCAAAACAGGTATACAAGACTTTGTAATAACACACTATGATTGTTCACCAAAGCATATCACAAATATGCAATATTATAAACTTAACAAAATTGGTAAATGTAAAATTAAACCAGCCGATTTCAAAGTCCTCCCCGCACAAGTACACTTCTTTTCACAAATTCGAACACTCCAAGTACGTGCTTTAGCCATACACGCCAAACTTAGCGACAAGGAAAGCTTTTGTCATGAGTTCTCACTCAAAAGAGGCTTTCGGTTTGATCACGATAATTGCTATGTTAACAATATGGAACGACCTTTCTTTCCAACAGAAATTGAAGCTCGTAGAGAACTTGCACGCGTTGGTCTAATAAACAAAAACCACTACAGCCCTCAAATGATACAATTTGATGTATTAGACGACCCCCGTTGGCAAGCTATTATAGAAGAAAAATAGGGCCGTTTTCGTTTAGACCGCTAAAGAAAATTTTCCTTCCAAAACGGAAGCAAGGTTTATAATCCACGGGATCATAACTGGATTCCTAATGCCACAGATAATCCCTGGGCTAACTGTCCCGATAAAGACTCAGAACACGAATATTATGTCATCCAAACACTAGGATGGTCACTACAATTAACAAATATCACTCTCACTTTTGATGTTGCCTCAGAACACATGTACTATGGCAAAGTTCGCTTAACATGTGACATAGAAAGAAGTTACTGCCTCCAAATCACGCAATTAAAGGCACTGTAATTTGGGAACCAGAAAACCACTGCCGTGTTTTTGATGTTGGAAGATCATATGCAGGTATGATTAAATTCCAAAAAAATTATTTGATTGAAACACTCGAAAATAATGAAACTAATTCTGGTTACAAACATAATGCACATGTGTACTCAAGCCATTTCCAAAAACACATATATGATGAAACCACACTCTCTCGTTTTGAGATTCTCACAAAAACAATCTACAAATGTAATGAAGACCGCTCATATTATGCCACACAATATCAAGACATTGTTATACAATATAAAGAAGGTTTTAATTTTTTCTCCGGAAAACCGTCCTCCGATTTTGATAACACACATCACAGTCCCGGATGTACCACGCTCTTTAACACCTTACACAATGCAAATATCCGCGATGGATATGTTTTTCCACAAGAGTCATAAATCTACCACAAATAAGAAAAATACGAACTATATAGAAAACAAAATCGGTTTGGCGCAGTACACACTAATGTCCAAATCGATGCTAAACTCGATTACATGATTAGTCGAGTCTTGCTCGAATTGGATCGAACAAGTCTAAAAATTTATAAGAAACTTTGCGATTTAGACCGCGATTTGAAACAAACCGCTTTTATTTTACTCACACAAAAAATTCCTTTAGTTGGCTACGTAATTACAGGGTTGCGACACACATTCGCTACTCTTAAAAGTCAAAATGAAATCTCACTCTTTCAATGCAAAGTTGTCTCATCACCCCTTTATGTATTGGAAAATCAATGTTTCCAACGATTCCCCATCTACTATCAAAAAAAAACTACAATTTGTAGATCAAGTCATTCGTAAGACCTTTCCTTGGCCTATTAAAGCACCATGTAAATCTCATTTGATGCAGCTTGCGTTGACATATATCGCTTAACACCCTACCCAATTAAGGCGCGAAACGCCGTTAGAAAACCTGACGAAGTAGAAAACCGCTTCACCCACGCTGATTATAACCCGCAACAACTCGGAATTTCCTGTCAACACGACTGGACTAAATCAATAGACAAGATGAAATTTAATCAATTAGTCGATGACGCAGCTGAAAAATTTGAAGTAGCACACGCAGTTACTATTGCAGATCTTGCAAAACAAGCACAATTACAAGCTCAATTCTCACAATTACGCACCGAATATAACGGTTATTTTAATAAACTCTCCATTAATGGCAAAGAATCCACCCTCCGCCGACTTGATTGGCGTGATCTGATTAATGGCAACTATTTAATGAATCCCTCATAGGAGTCATTGGATACCCTTGGTACGTATTAAAAGAAATAGCCAAAATATGGACTGTATTTAATTTTTTACAGTGCCTTTTTGGCCTGTTTCGTAGTGCATTTAACACATACAATCTCAAATCACTTTTAGGACCAAATATTACATTGGCTAAGATCATAACCTCTGGATTTTTTGTAATTTCACAAACAATATTCCATGTACTACAATCTGACTCTATACAATATAAACCACCCTCAACTGAAAGTCGACGTCGTCACTCAATCGATAGTTGTACTCCTCATTCACAACATGAATTGAACTATTACATAAAAAGATTGAAAACTTCTATAAGAAAATCTCCTCTCCAGTGCACAATAATTCAAATAAACGTCATACAGCTACTCTTCCAGCTTCTATTTATCAATGCTATGAAACACCAACTAATTCTCGCATAAAACCAGATTTTCAATCTTTGCATCTACATACTTTCCAGCCTAATAAGCGTAAACGCTCACATGGAACTTCTCTTTCACGCAATTCTCTAGATAAAGATCCTGACTATCAGGAAATTCCCTATGTACTTTTTCTCAATCTTCCAAGTACTCGTATTTAACATTAATTTCTTTTTGTTTTTGTGACTCCCTTCAGTCTCTACTCATCAAGAAAGCGGCTCAACAATCCCCCCAGATGTCGACCCGACAGCATATGACCTCATCATGCTGGAGGTTGATGGCATTCTGCCATCACCCCTCACTCTGCTGGTACTGGCACCCACAGTACCCGAGCCAGTTTGCGAGATGCAAACACCTGCCCTCTTCACAATGGCACAAACTTCCCGACAGCCACAGTCTGTGGACACTGCTAATTACGCGTGGGTGAACCCACTGGTTTCACCCACCACCTCTTCCTCGAGTTCAGGTGAACTTCACCTGTACATCGATAGCGATACAAGTCCACCTACAGTCCTTACAGGACAGCACCGCTCGTCACAAGAGCCTCCATCACCTCTAATTTCAACTACACACACAGCAGTCCCTTCAACACAACCATCGATAACCACGCACATTCCATCTTGGGCTCATGAAGTGGCTACAGCAGAGCATTTATATCCCACACAGATGGATGTAAACAACACAACTCGCAAAATGAATCGGGTGAAAATGCTACACACAATGCACAATCACCTCTTTGTGCAGCATCAATTTCTTCACACCAACCCGATAATTCACATGAATTTCCGCCTCCAATATGCTAGCACAAAGCTAACCTCACCATATTATATTAACTATAGCTACATAATACAAACTAATTATTCAGAAGGCACTCTCCGAAATTTCGATCCCATCAAGAACTGTTTTATATTCCCACCACTCTACACAAAAACAAATCGTCCCATCCTCGTCCCAATTGAGTACTTACAGTGTGTAGAAGGAGGCGCCACGAATTGTACCTATGGGCACACCTTCAACCTCCTCTACACGGACTGGATGGTCGTCAAACTAGAAAATCGCCAGCCCTCTCAGGAAGACCAACAAATATTTAGTCACCTCCTCGCGTTGCAGCCACAGTGCAACACCTTTCTTCGAGATCCAGACAATCAAGCTCCGGATTTCGAATTTGAATATAGATTGTAGGCCACAGTCCTACACCACCACACTTTGGGCTCACAGACCCACCATAACGAGACGCACTGATCTCAGAACTCTCTTTAAAACTTATTTTTCTATTTTCTTTCTTTTCTTTACTATACTTTACTCCTTTAACGAACAAGTGATCCTCCAACTGGGAATAAAACCTCACTGCAAGTCAGTGAGAGCAGTTGGACACACTTTCTACAGAACTGACGTTTCTGGCCAGCACACCCTGTAACTGGCACCCTTACTGGATTCACAAGGCAAACCTCTTCACTGACGACACTAGTCACCACATCACTGACAGGGACTCCAGACGACGACACAAGTCACAACCCACTTCAGAGGACACAACTCAACACTCACTTCACCCTACTTTCAACGAGGATGACACATTCTACGTATTTCTGCTACACTTCACAGATTCGAATTTGCAGCTCTCAACCCCGGATGGATGTAGCAGTGAAAACACTGAATGTGCACCTTCAACCAATCAGAGACTGAGAAGACACTATTCTCTTTTAAATAGAGAGAACTGAACTAAGTGCAGTTAGTCGTTTAGTTAGATACACCATGTGTATACCTTTGACTCCGGTGCTATGATTCTTATACACCGTAATAATAAAAGTTCACACTCAGTGTTTTACAGAGTCGGTTAGTCTTAGAGATATAGGTAAGTCTACTTCGCGCGCAGAAATAAGTAGCCCTAGCTCTTTATACTTTAAGGCTGTAAAAGGAGCCCACATCGGGTCTGCCTTACATCTCTAAAGGCCAATAAATTGAGAAACCATCTATTTGACCCACTAATTTTTTCACCCCTGTGTCATCCAACTTCTTTTTCAATCATGTTTAATACATTCTATTTTGGCATGTAATGAGCAAATTACTTTAGAATATTTCACAGAAGTTTTAAAGAGTGAAACATCAAAGAAAACTTATGTGCGCTGCGGCTGTACTTGACCTGCTTTTGTTGGAGTTTGGAACTTAGAAAGTAGATGCCTCTTTGATATAACGCCACAAAGTAAAAATGACAGTGATTGATCCGCGTTAATTTAAACAAAATTCCAACGAAGTTTAGACTGCTTTATTGGGAAGAGCTAGAATGTATCGGTGTGTGGTTAAAAATTTTATGGAGTTACCGTATCTTTCTCCGATGCAACATCGTTTGGGCGCAGGGATGGCCAGTCAATGGGCAAGTGAAGTTTCAACCGAAAAAAAAAGTATTTCAATTTTAAACAAAAATATAAGAAAACAAAAAAAAATAAACATCTGCTCTGAGATCATGTAATTTAAACTTATCCCTAGAAAAACCAACAAAACTAAAAACTCCACTTCGGTTTTCATTAGATTGTTATAGATGTCTCTCAACGATTTTTGAGAAAATATTCTGTGTTTGTTAAAAGGAAT